>NW_020945014.1:8821979-8826979 GCF_900497805.2 Vombatus ursinus | reverse complement strand
ATGATTTTCCCACAATGCAAGTCTGACCATGTCACCCTTCCCTCTACTCCCACACACATACCCATTCAATAAATTCCAGTGACTCCCTATTACCTCCGGGATCAAATGAAAAATCTTTTGTTTGGCTTTTTAAACTTGATATCCTGATTCCCTCCTACCCACCATTTTTCTAATCTTCTTATAATTCACTCTCTTCTACAAACTGGCCTACTTGGGATTCCTCATGCAAAACATTCCATCTCCTGACTCAGTCTTTATTTTTATTGGCTGTTCCCCTAGAATTCTCTCCTTACTTCTTTCTACCTCCTGGCTTCCCTGGCTTTCTTCAAGTATCATCTCCTCAAAGAAGCCTTTCCCTCTTTCCCTTAATGCCTTCCTTCTGAAATTATCTCCAGTTTATCCTGTTTATACCTAGCTCTTCCTTTATTATTATCAGATTATAAACTCCTTCAAGGAAAGGATTGTTATTTGCCCTTCTTTGTATCTTCAATAGTTAGCTCTGTGCCTGCAAAATAGGAGGTGCTTAATGAATGCTTCCTGACTATGATTGACTCCACAACTTGACACACAGCCTTCTATTTAACATTAGATGACTATTTGGACCTCATTATTTTTCTCCAGGAACAGAGCAAAATTGCTAAATTTGGGACATCTAGAGCTGTGTTCTGGAGGCTAAAATTTGGGGAGTGCTGGCAACATTTATACTTCAACAACAGGATAGAATCAACTGATCTTGATACCTGGTTACTAAAAGTTAATTAAAATAAAAATCTAGCAAATGGGACAGGCAACCAACTACCATTGATTAGTGCTCCCAGGTGAGCCACTACTTTCCTTCTCCCACAAAGAGAGACTTTGTACTGTCCCAGAGTCTCTGCTCCCTTTCCCCCTCCCCCCCATGAATGAAACGGTCTTTAAAAAGTTGATATCAAGGTTCACTTTAATGTTGCACATCCCAGTTGTATTTTTGGACCTTACTACAGCAAGAAAAATACTAGTTGTAGTTCCTATTGGTCCATATCAAGTTATCCCTAACTACCAATAAACTTTAGCTTCAGCACTTCTGTAAGGGGGAATGGAATCAGAGGCTCATTTTCAATATTGTAGATATGATGAAGAAAAAGGTCTGGTCTCTGCTCTTAAAGAACCTATGATACTACAGAAAAACTAAAATACAAGTGCAAGTTACTTCAATGTAAGCTATAATGTGGTGATGGAATAAGAGAGATAACAAAAAAGCTACAAGAACAATGACAATGACATCAGCAACAACAGTAACAGCAATAATATTTACATAGTACTTTAAGTTTATAAAGTATCTTACATTTGTTCACTCAAAAGCAGAAGGATCAGGTGAAACATAATTTGAGAAGCATTTAATTCATAGTTTTATAGAGGAAATGGTGTTTGATCTGGGTCTTGAAGAAGGGATTAAATTCTTTTATATGGGAATGGCAAATGGGAAGGCTTTTCAGGTGCAGCAAATAGCAAATCTTCCAGACTGATTGAAATATTATTGAAACATTATTGTAGGAAAGATAGTAATGTGATAGGAAGCTGGGAATTAAGTAGGTCCCCAATTTTGAAAAGTCTTATATACCACTTTAAAAAGTAGACTAGTAAAGGTCATTAAACAAGATGGTAACATGATAGATGTTAATGATGCAGATGTCAAAGTTGTAGATTTACTAGTGAACATAAAAAAAATAAACATTTTGAGAAAGGTTACATCCTTTATTCTTGAGTAGGGGACTTGTTTTATTTATCTTTGTGTCTCCCTCACTATGTTGTGTAGCATACACGCAGGACACTATATAGCATATATGCCTAAGTGCTTGTTGAATTAATGAATAGGCATACAATGTCTGGGAGGAAGTAAAAGAATGTAATTGATTTCTCTAGCCTGCCAGTCTCCTAAAAAGCAAGAAAAAAAACCAAAAAATCCCATAGGTCACATCAGAGTAATGAATAAATCTCTTACTCCTTCCTAGGTATAAATGACATTTTATAAAGATTGTCGTTTTACGTCACTCTGTTTTTCCTGAAAGGATTTTTCAAAAACAGAGCAATAGAAATTATTCATCCAGACACGCACACACACACACAAGTGACATCAGGAAGAAGCATTAGGATGACTGTCATGTTTCCTGGACTTTTGTTCTATGGCTATGAACAGTAGCTGTCAGGATGACTCACAGGACCCTACAACTGTGCAGATGAAACAAAGGTGCCACAAAGACAATAGCCTTCCTAACAGAGAATGTGTCATCTCCTTTTTCATCTGAAAGCTATTGAATACCAATAACAAAGGGCCCCCTTGACAAATGGCCATATTTCTGAGAATCTGGAATCTTACAACCATAGAGCTTCGGAATCCAAAGAGAACTTGGATAACTTCTAGTTCTAAGCCTAAGAAAGCAGTATGTGGAAATAATGCTGACTCGGACAGTCAGATGACCTGAGTTCAAATTGTACCTGTGTTATTTATTGCCTCTGTGATCTTGGACAGTTGCTTAACTTCTTGGATCTCAGTTTCTTTATCTGCATAAAGTATTGGCTTAGATGACCTGTATGGTTGGTCAGTCAGTTAACAGACATTTCTTAAGCTCTTACTACATGCCAAGCAGTGTCCTAAGGGCTAGTAAAATAAGGACACAAAGGTCCCTGCCCCTCAAGAAGCTTATGCTCAAATGGAAGAGATGCATAAAAAAATGCCTAAGCACATATAAAATATATACAGAGTAGAAAGAAAGTAATCATTCTTAGGGGGGATGGCATAGTGGGAACCTAGAGGGTAGAATTTGAGCTAGGAGCTGAAGGAAGCCAGGAGAACTTAACAACGGAGGTGAGGAGCCAGAGTACTCCAAACATGGGGAGTAACCAATGCAAAAGCACATATATGGGCTTTGCTTGTAGGTGTTTTTGAGTCATTTTCTTCTCTGTTTTTTGTTTTGAGTTTCTCAGTCACCAGAGTTGCTCATTATGGTCAAGTTCCTTTTTTGTTGACTCATTCATCTAGTCTACTTCTTGGCTTTGGTGTTCTAGGGTACATTTTGGCTTTTGGTGGGGGTGGGAAGGGTATGGATGGAGAATGTCTTACCTGACCTATCCTCATATCATTCTGCTGCTTTCACAACTCCACAACCCAGGAACCTTTCAGTGCTCCCTAAGTGATACATTCCAGGGATAAATCTGTTCACTGCCCTGCTGGTCTGAATTCTGCAAGGGGTTTGGGTCTATCAAATTATTTGGTTTGGAGTTTTGGTAGAATGCTACTTGATACAGTCACTATTGACTTGCTGAAAGTCTCTGCCAATTCAGAGCATCTTAACTGTTGGCCCTCTTTTGGTCTGGGACTCTGCTCTGCCCTAGGGATTAGAACCACACTGCTATCATTTGATTCTCAGAAATTTATTCCTAGGGCTAATTCTTATGACCACTGCTCTGTGTCCTGCATTTGTGATCCAATACTAGGTGGTAGGCAACAGAGATGCCAGAGGGTATCCATTCCTTCATCCAGCACTTGCTCAGGGATCCCCTGGAATCTCTCTGCTGCCCTGTCTCAGTCCTCTCTCAATGCTTGGGCAATGGAATGCACCCCTTTCCATCTACCGCTACTCGGAGTTCCTAGCTGATTCCCCCCTCCCCAGTATCAATAGACCTCTCAATTTATCTCCCTAAGCTTCCCTAAGCTGGGGAAAAAAATTACTAAGTCTGACTTCTTTATGGCTTTCCCCAACAGAATTCAGCCCGGTATACACTCTAGATCTTTGTCAAGGAAGTGTGTGTGTCATTGGGGGTGTGGGCTTGGGAGGAAGGGAGAAATAGCTAGACTTCAAAGTCTCATCTCATTATCAGATATTGGTTCCACTCACCAGATATTTTCTAAAGAATCCTCCTGAGTGGTTTTGGAGGACTCTGGGAAGATGGCAGAGAATTTCCAGCTCTCAGGATTTTCCTCCACAAAAGAGATACATTAGCACTTCTAGGTGAATATAGAGTGGTGAAAATAAATAAGAGTAGGGGTAGAACAGGGGTTCTCCAGGACAATCAGGGAAGATCTGAAGAAAAATCCCAGCACCAGATTTCCTCCCTGTGAAAAGTAAACACCTCCAGGCTAGGGACCTCTTAAGCAACAAGAATAGGTTTGGAGACTGTAGCTCCAGCCACAGGAACTTTTACCCCCAGGACAGTGAGGAGAATTGGGCATCTGACCTGCGGGAGATCTAAGGAACTTCTCTTGACAAGGAATGTCAGACCCAGCTGTGCTGCCGAAATGTGGTGGGGGCAGGAAGGAACTAGCGCACACCCGGTGAGTGTGGAAGAAGTGCGGAAGGATGCTACTGGCCGTGGGCACTTACAGGAGGCTGGAGGTCTTGGTTTGAGTTCAAGGTCAGAGGGGAGAACTGAAGAGGATCAGAGGCCAGAGGCACCATCCCCCATACCCCAAGACTAGAGGTGATTATAAAAACTAAACTATTACAGAAAAATGCACAGGCAAAGGAAAAAGAATCCAACCATAGAGAGCTGTTATGGGAACAGAAAAGATAGGGGTTTGTCTTCAGAGGAAGATACTGAAGCAAAGAAACCCTCTTCTACCCCAAAGAGTAATGTCAAATAATCACCTGCCTCAAAAGAATCCATTGAAGAACTTTAAAGACTTTAAAAATCAAATGAGAGAGATTGAGGAAAAACTAAAAAGAGAAATAATAATCCAAGAAAAACAAGAAGATTATGAAAAGAAAGTCAACCAACTAGAAAAAGAGATCCAGAATCTTAAGTAAGAAAATGATTCCTTAAAAATCAGAATTGGGCAAGAGGAAACCAGCAAAGTTATAACAGATGAAGAAATTATGTATATATACACACACACACATATATATATGTATATACATGTATATATGTATGTATATACACACATATAGATATATGTGTACATATATACATATGTATATATGTATATACACATGTATATGCATGTATATATGTATATACACATG
>NW_020945014.1:8767153-8821969 GCF_900497805.2 Vombatus ursinus | reverse complement strand
ATATGTATATACACATGTATATGCATGTATATATGTATATACACATGCATGTGCATGTGTATTATGTATATACAATGTATATGTATATATGTGCATGTATATCTTATATGTGTGTGTATATACATACATATGTACATATATATATATATATAAAACAAAAATAGAAGATAATGTGAAACATCTCATAAGATAAACAACCAATCTGGAGGAAAGATCAAGAAGACAAAACATAAGAATAATTGGTCCACTTGAAAGCTATGATCAAAAAAAGAATATTGATACAATACAACAAGAAATAATTAAAGAAAATTATCCTGAATCATTAGAACAAGAGGGGAAAGCAGAAATAGAAAAAATCCACCCATCACCACCTGAAAGAGGTCCTATAAGGAAAACCCACAGGAATATTATAGTCAAATTCCAAAAGCCCCAATTCAAAGACAAAATATTACTAACAACAACAACAAAAAATTGTATATGGCGGTACCACAATTAGAATCACACAAGACCTAGTAGTGGCGACACTTAAATATTGCAGGTCATAGAACACTATATATTGAAGAGCAAAATAACTGGACTTCTGGCCCAAAATATCATACCCAGCAAAGCAAGGCATAATTCTGAATAAAAAAAGAGACATTTCATGGATTGTCAGACTTTTAGGACTTTGTTAAAAAACAAACAAACCCTGAAGTCAATAGAGGATTTGACATACAAGAGCCTAGATAAATATAAAGTACATACCAATGAACAATTGCAAAGGACTCAATAAGGATGGAATGTTTACCTTTTATGTATGTAAAATGTAAAACCTATGTCTAAGATTGTTATTAGTAATTGGGTAGCTTATAAGAAAGATCAGGATAGACCTGAGTATATGACTTCAAAAACTAAAACCATTCAAGAACTGCTAAAAGAATAATCATCTTATACAAAGGAGGTGCGAGAAGAAGAATCAATACAGAGGAACTAGGGAAGCTGTTAATTCTGTGACTCTACTTTCATCAAGAATAGGTTCAAGAGAGGAAAATACATATACATCTAGAAGAGTATAAAAGTCTTCTAAATTTAGAAAAAAATAAAACTCCAAGGGGATAGGGAGGGGGAAAGGATAAAGGGATCTTTAGAGGTGAGGTAAGAGGGACAGGTTAAAAGGGGAACGTAGAAGGGTTTTTAGATCGATGGGAATGGGAGGATAAGGGAGAGATTGCTGGGGAGACGTAAAGCACAGGAATTAGGAGAGAAATGAAAAAAGAGATATGCACAAACATAAAAACAAAGGTTAGGAATAGAATCTCTTAGGGAAAGTATATGTTTATATATGTATGTATGTGTATACATGTATATGTGTTTGTATATACTGATATCTATATATAAATATATCCATGCTTACTTGTAGCCTCAGGGTAGAGGGGAAAAGGGGAAAAGGGGAAAAAAGAACAAAGTAAAAAATGTACAGCAGAGAACAAAACAAAACCTGCAAGGAAGCAAAGAAAAGATGGATAGCTTTCAATATAACATGCAGTATTTAATATAAAGGCCTTCTTGAAATGGAAATTTATTGCTATATATTCTGAATCCTCTCATGTTCTACTGTGTACATTATGCGTTTTTTTCTTTTCTTATTTTATTTTTAAGTTTAATATTTAAGTTTATAATGTTTCTTTTGCTTTTCTCATTATGTATTTAAGTTTTAGAAAAATTAAAAACAAAAGAATCCTCTTTTATCTCCCCTCCTTCACCCTTTCTGCCTCTTTCTCTTTGTTATCACTTTCTTTAATACATAGGATTAGGCAATCTTATAGTTGGACTGGACATATCAAGTTACTAAGTTCAACATATACCTGAGCAAGTATTTGCTCTTCAACAATACCACTGACAAGGGAAGCTCTCCAGCCTCTGCTGAAGATCCCCAGTGACAGAAAACTCCCTACCTCCCAAGGCAATCAACTCATTCCCCTTTTCAACAACCCTGTTAGTTAGACTGCTTTGGTTTATTATTTATATCAAGTCAAAATCTATATCCCTAATGTTTCTACATATTCCTCCCAGTTGTAATCTCTAGGGCTAATCAAAAAGTTAAATTCTTTCTTCACACCACACATAGACATAAATTGTTTGGACTAGTCTAGACTGGATAAGAATAATTCCACATTGCTTTTCAGAATTGTGACCTCCCCCAAAATCTACTTCATCCCTCATCTTATTTCTGCATTTCTCAGTCAATAAAAATGCATTAAGCAACTATTAAGATCTAGGCACTGTGCTAGGGCATTGGGAATGCAAAGAAAAGCAAAAGATAGTCCCTGAACTCATGTAGCTTAGTCAAATAGGGGAGACAACATGCAAACAATTATGTACATACACGATAAATTAGAAATAATTAATGGACAGAAGGCACTAGAATTTTCCACCATCACTGTGCTCCCTCTTGCTCCAAGAAGACAGGATTTTAACTCTCACATCAAGGAAGCTAGAGAAGTTAAAAGGCTTTCTTCAAGAGAAAGGCATATAGAGCCTGCTGAGTTTTTCCACCATCAGGGTTCTTATGAGCCTTTCCATTATAAAAGGTCCCTCTGAGTTTTTCCCTCATAATGATCCCTCTTCCTAGTGTTTATTTGCCTCATCATCCACCCTGCACAGTCATTCGACCAGAGCATGTGGATGACATTTTCAAAGACTTCAAACATACCTCAAAGAATCAAATGAAATACAAATATTGTCCAATGCTGCCCAACCTCATCTGCAGTAATATGCTCAAGTATTATTACCTCACCTCATTACCATTTAATTGAATTAAAGGTAAATTTGTTTTTATGTTGTATAATTAGAAATTACAGGTAAGCGACAACACCAATCTCATTAGTAGCCATCTGTTTATAAAGAAACAACTGTCTCGGAGTCACCAGGAATCTTTGAAATGAGTATACATATTCATAGACTATGGGAGCAGCAACAAGGATTTAAAAATCATATAACCTAATCCTTTTCATTCCACAGATGAAGAAATTGAGATTTTTAGATGAGGGGTGAGTTGTTCAAGGTTACATAACTAATGAATTCCTGAGACAGAAGTAAATATACCAGCACATGTGCATCACATGTGTGTGCATACATACAGTAATTCAACTAAGAAAGTTTAGAAATAATAACACATTACTGCCTCTCCAATAGGCCCATAAATCATGTCATTCTAGAACTTCAAGAAGGATGTTTGCATGAGGTCATAGGATCATAGCCTGATACAAAGACAAAAAAAAATTCATAACTACCCTCATAGAGCTTACTCTGGCTTCCTTAGGAAGTACTACAAAACCAATTTATTCTCCTCCAGACTAAAAATGCATCTAAGATCTGTTAATGACCAATCTCTGACCCTGGCTTTATAAATCTGGGTCTGCAAGGCATATGTCCATGTCTATTCCCTCAGGAATTGGCTTATGGTGCTTCAATGTATCACAAGTCTTGTCAACATGAATACTCCTTTCATTGGAATTCATGACCCATTCATGCCTTCTAAGCATGTGTTTTTTTTTAATCTACATGCATTCCGAACTCCTTTCAGAGGATCTCCCCAATATTTAAGAGAGTTTCACCTTGAGCATTTAAAAGTATATGTATATCAAGGTAATACATGGACTATCCATTACCTTTTGTTCTAGATAGATGAGAGTTCTAGTTTATTTGCTATAGAATAATAGTATTAGTAATAATAATAATAATAATAACAAAAATGATAATGAGATCACTAGATCTAGATGAGCTATATTCCAGGAAATGGAAAGAATATATGGATGTGATCATTGAACTACTATCATTGATTCTTGAATTATTATGACAAATAGGAGAACTGCCATTTGGGGCCTCAGAAAAAGAACTTCTGGTAAAGAGGTTGAAAACCTTTCATAAGTGCCCATAACACATTAGCTGCATCTATCTGACCTGGATTGTTGAACAATGATACAATAGGCTCTTAGCAACAGGTTAATGAATATTGAAGGAAAACTTAAAGCCCAGAACTCCCAATCACAAATAAGTTTGTCTTCTGGCTATATGTTTTTATAATGCATTTAAAGTCAATTCTTAGGGGAAGAGCCAAGATGATAGAATAGAGGCAGAAAGCCAGCAGAACTCCCCCGGCATTCCACTCTATTTAATTTAAACATAATGCATCAAATTCAATTTTAGAGTGGCACAGTCAACTTAAAGGTTGAGATGAGACATTTTTTCCAACCCAAGATAACTTAGGAGGTCAAAAATAGAGGTCTGTGACACTTGGGTGGGGGGAGGTCAGCTCAGAGTGAGTGTGGCAGCAATAAAAAAGAGTGGGCTTTAGAAAAGGCAATAGCTACAACATCAGCTTCAAGAGTTTTCAGTCCAGAGACCATAAGGGGGTCAGATAACTGATAAGAAAGAAATTACAAAGGACTCATTACTGGCACTAGGTGCAGGGACTGGAGCTGTTTGATAACTCCATTGCTCACTCACAATTCTATTTTGCAGTTAAAGGTTAGAGAGGAGCATTTGTGGTTGGTCACAAAGGAGTAGGGACCTTGGTTGCAGTTCAAGTACAGAGAGAAGTGTTCGAGCTTTTGGCTACAAGGGAACAGGATTCCTTCCTGGATAAAGACCAGAGTGTAGACCAAGGAGAACAACAACCACACCCAGATCACACCAACTTCAAAGGACCAAAAACTTACATACCCTCAAAACTAGATCTAAAAATAGCAGTGTGAATAATCCTGAAGCTTGGAGCAGTACCTCCCTACTCCTTACTGAGCAGAGTCTAACTTTAACATAAAGTTCAGAGTCAAGAAATAGGCTAGAAAAATGAACAGACAATAAAAAAAGGAAACTGACTATAAAAGACTACGTGGTGACAGTGAACATTGAGACACAAATTTAGAAGAAGATAACAACACAAAAACAGTTACCAAAAAAGAAAAGGAAAAATGCAAATTGGTCACAAAGCCAACAAAAATTCTTGAAAAACTAAAGAAAAAAAATAAGAGTGGTAGAGGAAACATTAGGGAAGGAAATGAGAGTGATGTAAGAATAGTATGAAAAGTATGTCAGAAGAGAGACAAAAATACTAAAGAAAATAACACCTTAAAAATAGAATAGGCCAAATGGTAAAAGAGGCTCAGGAAGTCACTGAAGAACAACTTATAAAGTAGAAATGGACAAATAGAGAAGAGATGTTCAAAAGTTCTCTGAAGAAAATAATTTCTCAACAGTTACAATTTGGCAGTTGGAAGCTAGTAACTCCATGAGACATCAAGAAACAAGAATACAAAGTCAAAAGATAAAAAAAAATAGAAGGAAATGTGAAATATCTTACCAGAGAAACAACTAAACTGGATAATATCTTGAGGAGAACTAACTTAAGTATTGGATTACCAGAAATCCACAATTGAGAGGAGAGAGCCTGGACATCATTTTTTAATAAGTTATAAATATAAATGGCCCCAAACCTTAAAAACAGAGGGGAAAATATAAATTAAAAGAATCAATCACCTCCAGAAAGAGATTCCAAAATGAAAACTCCAAGGAATATTACAGTCAAATTCAAAATTTCCTGAGTCAAAGAGAAAATAACCAGAAAGAAACAATTAAAATATTGTGATTCACAGTCAGGATCACACAAGATTTAACAACTTATCCATGAAAGGAGCAGAGGGCTTGCAATGTGATATTTAGAAAGGCAAAGGAAGTAGGATTAAAATCCAGAATAATCTATCCAGCAAAATTCAGTGTACTCCATTAGGGGAAAATGGACATTTAATGAAATGGAGGACTTTCAATCATTCCTGATTAAAAAAAAACAGAGAAGAATAGAAAAATGACATTTAAACATGATACTCAAGAGAAACATAAAAAAGATAGACATGAAGAGAAAGCATAAGAGACTTAATGAAGTTAAACTGTTCACATCTTTATATGGGAAAATGATACATGTAACTTCCAAGAACTTTGTCATTATTAGGTTGTTTAGAAGGAAGCTACATGGAAAGAAGGCACAGGTATGAATTCATTATATTGGGATGATCTCAAAAACTGGAGTGAGAAAAAAGAATGCACTGGGAGGTGGAGAAAGTGAGAGGAGAAATGGGGGAATTATCTCACATAAAAGGGACATGTAAAGAAAAGTTTTTATAGCAGAGAGGAAAATGAAGGAAGTGGTGGGCAATGCTTGTACCTCACTCTTATCAGAATTGGTTCAAAGAGGGAAGAATACATATAGATACTTAATTTAGTATAGAAATCTAGTTTACCCAAAAGGGAAGTACAAGCAGAAGACAAGAGAAAAGAGGATGGATAAAAAGGAGGGCAGATTAAGGGAGGCAATTGTTCAAAGTGAAACAGACTTTTGAGGAGGGACAGAGTAAAATTAGAGAAAGAAGGATAAATAGAAGAAAATAAAATGGAAGGAAATACACATTAATCATAAGTGTGAATATGAATGGGGTGAACTCATTTATAAAATGGAGGTCAATAGCAGAATGTATCAGAAACCAAAATGCAACAATGCATATACGTTATTTACAAGAAACACACTTGACATATGAAAAAAACACAGAAACTTAAAATAAGGAGCAGGGGCAGAATCAATTATTCTTCAAATGAAGTAAAAAAAAAGACAGGAAGGGTAGGACTTATGCTCTCAGACAAAGCAAATACAAAAATAGACATAATTTAAAGAGATAATGAATCTACATTTTACTAAAAGGTTACCACTGACAGTGAAGTAATGTCAATGTTAAACATATATTCAACAAAAGGAGCAAACACATTATTAAATGAGAAGTTAAAAGGGATTAAAGGGGAAAATAGATAGTAAAATTATACTAGTGAGAACCTTAAGTTTCCCTTCAAGAGCTAGGGAAATTTAGTCATAAAACAAAGAAGAAATAATTTAAGGAGATGAATAGAATTTTAGAAAAGCTAGATATGATAGACCTCTCAAGAAAATTGAATGTGAAGAGAAAGGAATATACCTTTTTCCTCAGCTATACATGGCACCATCACAAACATTGACATATAAGAGTGGTAGAGGAAAAATTAGGGAAGGAAATGAGAGTGATGTAAGAATGTGTCATCCAGCTGCCTAGAAATGTATTTAATATTTGTCAGATTTTCTATTCATTTGTTTTTTTTTTAATCAGGAGTGCTTGAAAGTTCTCTATTTCATTAGATATTCAAAAATTCAATAAATTCCTCCCCTGAATGATTATATTCAGTTTTGCTGTTTATGTTATTCTTGTTTGTAATCCTAGCTTCTTTGCCTTCCAGAATATCATATTCCAGGCCAAATGTGGTAGCTGCTAAATCTTGTGTAATCCTGACTGTGAATCCATAACATATGAATTGTTTCTTTCTGGCAGTTTTTAGTATTTACTCTTTGACTCAGAAATTCAAAAATTTGGCTAAAATATTTCTCAGAGTTTTTATTTTGGGATCTTTTTTCAAGAGGTGTTTGGTGGATTCTTTCAATTTATATTTTAATCTCTAGTTCTAACATACTGGGGTTGTTTTCCTATCTTGAAATATGGTGTTTAGGCTTTTTTTTTTTGATCATGACTTTTAGGTAGTCCAATAATTCTTAAATAATCTTTCTTCAATCTGTTTTCCAAGTCAGTTGTTTTTCTAATGAAATATTTCACATTTCTTCTATTTTTTAAAAATTTCTTACTTTTTTGTCTTATTTCTTGATATCTCATGGAGGCATTAGCTTCCTCTTGCTCAATTCTACTTTTTAAGGAATTATTTTTGCAATGATCTTTTCTACCTCCTTTTTTTTATTTGACATTTCAGGTTCTGCTTTTTGACTGTTTTTTTCTTCTTCATTGAAATTTTGTACCTCATTTACCATTTGGCCAATTCTGGTTTTTTTAAGGCATTATTTTTATCAGTATTTTTGTGTCTGTTTTACCAAGTTGTTAATTCTCTTTTAGTAGTTTTCTTTCATCATTTTCATTTCTTTTTTCTAAAATTTGTTTCATGTTCAGTTTGTGTCCACTTTACATTTTTCTGTGAGGCTTTTATTTTAACTATTTTGACATTGCTATCTTCTTCTAAGTTTGTATATTTACCTTCCCTTTCACCTTCATAGTTTTTTAGTCATGTTCTTTTTTTTTTTTGCTCACTTTTCCAGCCTATTTCTTGTTTTGAATTTTATGTTAAATTTGTTTTTTTTTCACCTAGGAAGGAGGCCAGCACTGTCCTAAACTTCAGTCTTTTTTTGTGAGATTGTTTTCAGAGCTAGTTCTTGGGGTTTCTTAGTTTTTGGTACTTCCAAAGTGGTGTAAACAGAGGAGATGTGTGGTCACTGTTCTCCTGGTCTGCCCTCCATATACAGGAAGGACACCTGCTTGCAGTCAAGCACTATTGTTTTTTAGGGCTCCCACTCCCTTGTGACAGAAAGCAGTCTTCCCTGCTCTGGAACTTCAACTTGGAAATGGGTGTGGGAATTTCTAAGAACCCCTAGTGGTAGCAAAAACAAAAACAAAAACAAAAACAAAAACCTGTAATCTCTTTTTGACCACTTGTCCAATCCCCTTGCTTTCTCTGGAATGAAAACATTTGAAGCTTCTGCTACTGTTTTAACTGTTGCTAAATCCCACAGCTTCCATTGCTGCCACATACGCTCTGGGTCATCTCCTACCCTGGTGTCACAGATCTCTCCTTCTGACTTCCTAACTTGTTTTGGGTTTGATAAAAATTCTTACCAAACTTTTTTTTTTTTATCTCTACTGCTCCAGAATTTGATTTGAGACTTTATTTTAAAGTTATTTGGAAAGGAATGTTGGGAGAGTTCTGCTGTAATGCTTCCTTTATTCCCCCATCGTTTTTTTTCTTTGATTCTGTTATGTTTCAATTTAATTATCTTATTTAAAAGATATGCTATAATTTTTTTTCTATTGCATGTACTAACCACATATTGATTGCTTTCCTAATACTTTTCCACATATCTCAGATAAATCTCTTAAATCATTTCTACTATGGTAGTTTTCATCACAGGTTTTTGAGGTTATTCCTTGTTAGCTCTACTTATCCTCTTATGGTTTTTGCCATGGTGATAACTGCTACATGCATTTTTATGTGCAGGTCTTGAAATGTAGTTTGTATCTTCTGTCAAATATTGTAGCAAAATTAAATTGCTTATTATGGTCATACAAAATGCAAGGTTTTTGAAACTTACTATATTTCAGTATGAGTATCCTTTTTGTATACATGCAATAAAACTCTAAACAAACCTCTTTTAAAAAATCCATTCTAAGTATATCCATCCTCTTTTAAAACCATTTAAGAAATTGGTATTATGTTTTTGTCTATTTTATTATGAGGAAAATTTTCTGGAATTTGAGTGTTTAAGATTTTAATGACCTATGAGACTTCAACTTTTCACTTTTAAGATTTTAGTACCCCTTTGATTTAAATCCAATTTTATTTAATCAAGGTGTAGTAATAGAATTATTTATTTTGATTATCCTATGCTATGTTGGGATACATTATGACATCAATTGGTCTATTTTGACAAAAAATGACACACAAATGTAACATGAAATCCTTCCTTATAAAAATTGTTTCTAATTTTATTATAATATTTATTCATAATGGAAATTTTAATTTTCAGTTCATTTCAAGCACATTTGTGGTTTGCTTGTTTCAGTGATCAGCACCATCTGCACTGAAGCAATTCCAGTAGCTAGAGTATTGGGTTTTCTGATTTGTTCCCCTGTACCTTTCCTTCTTGTATTGGCAGATCATAAAGGAGCTCTGCTATCTCCTCAGTCTTTTGTGCCAAGTTGAGTATCATAATGATTTCTAGTAGGATTGGCCTTAAGCCTTTGCCCCCACATCTATTTGACTCTGAATAGGAGATCACAATGGGCAGGTTGCTAACCCAATTAGGAAATTGGTAGGTCTGCAGTAGGAGGCCCTAGACTTTAAGTCTGATTCCAATATTCACTAACTTGTTACCACCCACCTGTTGTATCATCTCCATGTCAGCTAGGTACAGCTAGGTGACACAGTGGATAGAGAGCTGGAACTGGACTCAGGAAGACATGAGTTCAAATCCAGCCTCAGACACTTACTAGTTGTATGACCTTGGGCATGTCAGTTAACCTCACTATGTCTCAGTTTACTCATCTATAAAACGGACATGATAATATCACCTGGACCCCAGGGTTGTTGTGAGGATAAAATAAAATATTTGTAAGACTCTTTGAACACGTATGTGAAAGTGTTATATAAATACTAGCTATGATGATAATGATGATGATGATGATGATGATGATGATTATGGTAATGATGATTAGAGATCAAAGGGCTGTCATATTCAGGTTCCTATCAGGCTTTCACATGTACCATACTATTCTCAGGGAACATGAAATCCTTTTTGTATATGACTCTGGTTGACATTCCTTTACCTTGTCATTGCTGCCTTTCCATAACATACACTACTCCCATGTCACTGGCAATGTCTTGGACTTTGAGGTGGTTAATAGCCTTTTCATCATTATAATCATCATTATCATCATCATCATCATGTAATGTCATGCAGTAAGTAGTGAGCTAGTCCCAGGGCTAGGAAAATAAGAGTTCAAATCTAATCTCTGTCTGTATAGTTTGAGAAAGGACCTCAATGTCTGGTATCTTATCCCGCCAGGTGATCTTCAGAATCTTCCTAAGACAATTCAAATGGAAGCAATTCAGTTTCCTGGCATGGCGCTGGTATACTATCCAGGTTTCACAGGCAAAGAACAATGAGGACAGCACAATGGCTCTGTAGACCTTCAGTTTGGTAGTCAGTCTAATACCTCTTTTCTTCCATACTTTTCTTTGGAGCCTCCCAAACACTGAGCTAGCTCTGACAGTGCATGTGTCAACCTCATTATGAATGTGAATGCCCCTGGAAAGTATACTGCCAAGGTAAGTGGACTTATCCACAGTATTCAAAACTTCTCCATTTGCTGTAACCAATGGTTCCACTTAGGGATAGTGTGCTACTGGCTGATGGAACACCTATGTTTTCTTGCTGTTAATTCTTAAGTCAAAATTAGCACAAGCCGCAGAGAATCAATCTGAACTTTGTTGCATCTCAGCTTCAGAGGCTGCATTGAGTTCACAATCATCTGAAAACAAAAAATCATGCATCAATACTCCTTCCTCTTTAGTCCTCACTTGTAGCTTTTTCTAGCTGAAGAATTTACCATCAGTGTGGTAGCTGACCTTGATGCCATGTTTGTCCTCACTGAAGATGTTTGACAACATGGATGAAAACATCATGCTAAAAAGCACGGGAGCAAGCACACAGGCTCGTTTCACTCCATTGGTGACTGGGAAAGCATGAGAGCATTGTCCATTATCCAGAATCCTGATAAGCATACCATCATGAAATTGATGCACAATATTGATGAATATCAAAGTTTGACATAATTTTCTATAAGCCCTCACAACTGAAGGCATCAAAGGCCTTGGTCAGATTTACAAATGCGGTGTACAGACCTCTATTCTGCTTTTGGTAGTTCTCCTGGAGTTATCAGACAGCAAACACCATATCAACCATTCCTTGGCCCATTCTGAAGCCACACTGGCTCTCAGGTAGATGACCATCTTCCAGGTGAAAGATCAACCCATTAGTGAGGACTCTGGCAAGAATTTTGCCAGCAATGACTAACAGAGAGACCCCCCTGTGATTGTCACAGGACAATTTATTTCTTTTATATTTATAGATATGGACAATGGAGGCATTCTTGAACCCCTGGGGGTTAAGCTCCTCTTGCCTTATAACATGGAAAATTTCAGTCAGCTTTTGTATGAGCAATGGACCCCCTACCTTTTAAATCTGAGCTGGAGTAAAATCAGCACCAGGAGTTTTGCCACGTGAAAGGGGCCTAATGATATTCAAAACCTCTTCTTCAGTTGGAACTTCAGCTAGGGAGGGATTGACTTCAACCTGAGGTACGGTCAGCATTGATTAATGATGGTAGGTTAAGAACACTATGGAAGTATTCAAGCCACCTCTCCAGGATCATGTCCTTATCATTAATCAATGTGGCTCTGTCAGCACTGGGTAGTTGAGAAACACCATAGGTCTTTGGCCCATAAATAGCCTTCAGGATGTCATAAAAGCACTTTGGATTGTTACTATCAGCATAAAACTGAATTTCATCTGCCTTCTTACTGAGTTAAGAATCCTGCATCTCTCTAAGCTTTGCTAGTACTTTTTTTTTTTGGTTAGGCAATGGGGTTAAGTGACTTGTCCAGGATCACACAGCTTAGTAAGTATTATGTATCTGAGTTTGGATTTGAACTCAGGTCCTCCTGAATCCAGAGCTGGTGCTCTATCCACTGCGCCACCTAGCTGCCCCTGTACTTTACTTTTGATGGAATTAAATGCTGCCTTCTTAGAGACAGATGAACTCTCCTGCTGGTAAACCCTGTGGAGTTCTCATTTTTCATTTAGCAGCTTCTGAATTTCCCCATAATTTTCATCAAACTAGTCTTGATGTTTGTAAGTGTTCTGACCCAGATGAACAAATATAGTACCATATACCAAATCTCTGAAAGCTGCCCTCTCCTTTTCTGCTCCATTGTTTTCAACTGTGTGTTGGCTAAACTTTTCCTCCAAGTTAGCAACAAACTGTTCCTGCTCAGAAAAGCACTCTGATCTGTTGACATTAGTTCTTGTAGTAGTCATTTTGTCTTGGGGCCACCACTTCTGTTGAATGTGAATATTTAGGTTGGAAAGGATAAGTCTATGATCAGTCCAGCATTCTGTGACACACACTGCCTTCATGACTCTCACATACTGTCTATCTCTTCTCCTTACAATCACATAATCTATTAAATGCCAATGTTTGCTATGAGGGTGCATCCTCAAAGTTTTATTGCTTTTAGGTAAATGGAAGATAGTGTTGGTGTTGAGAAGGTCATGAGATGTATAAGTCTTCAGTAGTGAGTAATTATTGCTTTTTTCAACTCCGTTCCTCCCAAGGATTCCCTGCCATGTCTGGTAGTCTGAGCCTACTAAAAGTTATCCTGAGTTATAAGCTTGTCCGCTTTTGGCACATTGATGATAAGGGTCTCCAGAGCTTCATAAAATGTTTCTTTGACATTAGGGTTCATCATGATGGGAGCATAGGCACTAATGATGGTGGCCTGTCATTTTCCTGCAAGTGGCAATCACATTGTATTGAGCTTGTCATTCACTCCTTTGGTAGGCGTACAAGCTTGTTGATTAGATTAGTTTTGATTGTAAAGCCTACAGCAGCTTCATGGCACTCCCCTTCACCGTAACCACTCCAGAAAAAAACAAAAACAACAAAAGCATGTATCCAACTACAACTTCATTATGAAGCTGGTCTTCATTTGCCAGCCTTTTTTCACTCAGGGCTGCTATTTGGTTGCAATATCTGCTGAGTTCTCTCACAGCAAGAGCTATTCATCTTTCAGGTTTGCTGGATTTTGTGTTGTCTGTAAGTGTGTGTACATTCCATGTACAAATGGTGAGTGGAATCATTTTTGCAGAAATTTTTGTATATTTTTTTGTGTTTCAACCACAGGTTAAGATCCCCACCTGCCACAATAATCAGGCCAGGGTTGGGTAAGCAGACAATTTTAGGGCATCTTTTCTATCCCCTTCCTCACATGAGGAGGTAAGTAGTGTGATCTTCAAAAGACTGCTCAGACACCTGGGAGGTTACGGAATCCCACTGCTGCTTCCTGTGAGAAGAGGACCTTATGACCTGGGCCATCAGTGTGCAGGGTTGTGCCTACAGTGTATCTGGACCTGCTCCTTTGTCACTTGTCTGTTGCCACAGGACTTTGAGAGAGGTAAAAATGATAAAATGGTATAGGTGATGTCCCTTGATTTGCGCATAAATTGGATTTAAGTGAGGCAAAGTCGGCAGCCTCACTCTCTTTTCCAGAGTCATCACAGTCCATTAGCAGGACAGAGTCAAGATGACTGGCGATTGCTCAAGATATACTGGATGACCTTGGTGTCTTCAATGTCTAAGAAAACTCTAAGTGCTCCACAGCACCTGCTTCAGTTGCTTTCATGGCCATCGGAACAGATTGTTCTCATCTGCCATTCCACCAGGGGAAGTCTTCACATATTTGGGGTACAAACTCCCCTAACTCACCAATGGGTTTGAGATCCCTTCATTACCCTCAACCTGGTTTAGTTCCTCTGGAAATGCTTTACCAGGGTGTAGCCACTGTGTATGCTATAGCTTCTTGGAGTCACAAGTGAAATTTAGGATCAGGTGGACACCAAAGATGGAAAGCAGGGTTCAGCAGTCCTAACACCAGAGGTACTAGTCTTCCCTGAACACTCCCTATACCCCAAATCTTCAAATGCAGAATACTACAATATTAAACAGCAATTACAATAATTATCTGTAACATATAACCCAAAAAACAATAGAAAGATTCATTTGGTTACAAGTAGAATATAGCATAGTTCCAACAATGACTTGTGTTCAAAAAGGAATGTTCTGGTTATGATCAAGGAAACATATTGAGAATGATAAATAAAAGAATATCAGCATAATCACTGTATTAGTATCCAATGCAAAGGACTCCAACATGTTGTGCTAAGATTATGTGAAAATGAATAAAAGTAGAAAAAAGTTAGAAGGTATGAATACCTTGAAATTAGGGACAATGGAGGGATTATTTAATCATTATAATAATGGCTCTGTTAAAATAATGAACTATAAGCAAAGTGGGTTGTTTGGGGAAATAATGAAATGTTATTAAAAGAGGCTAACAAGCAAACTCTGAGTTGGATATTTTAGGTGTTCTAAGATATACCAAAGGATTATGAAATATAACTTGTGGTAATTAACACTTGAACCCTGCACACTAATGAAATCTAAGGTTTAGATTGGCATATAGATTTTTAGTAGTTTCTGCTGTGGTTGTGGCTGTAGTTGTGGTGGTGTTTGCTGTTGTTGTAGTTGTTTTTCCCAGATCTACTATTGTACAGGTGCATGGAGCTCCAAGTGAATTACTTCCTCTCCAAATATAGATTAGTATCTTCTGTTTCACTTACTGCCTTAGACTATTGTCTGGAACATAAAGAGGTTGCCAGTCAATCAACAAGTATTTAAATACTTACTATGTGCCAGCACTGAGGATCCAAAGAAAGACAAAAGTATAAGCCCCGTCCTCAAGGATATAACATTCTATTAAGGAGACAATATGCAAACAGCTGGGTGCATACAAGATCTATACAGTGAAAGTGGGAGGTAATGTCAAAGAGAAGGCACTAGCGGTGATGGAGGTACTTGGAAAGGCCTCTTAAAGAAGGAAGGATTTGCAGTGAATCTTGAAGAAAGTCAATGAAGCCAGGAGGTGGAGATGAGGAGGGAAATCATTCCAGACATGAGGGACAGCCAATGAAAATGTAGAATTAGAACATGGGGTATCTTTTTTGAGGGACAGCAAAGCCAACAGTCCTGGATTGAAAGGGTGTAAAGTCTGAAAAAAATGGAAAATTATTAAGAGACTGGGTTCTTAAGTCACATACCTAAGAAAGAAGCTCTCTATCCATTAAGTTGCACTGCTTCTCAAATATATATATATATGTATATGTATATACTTGTACATGTATATATACATGTATATGTATGTATGCATAGGAGTATGTTTATATGTATGATATTTAATATAGTCAGTCATTAACTATTTATAAACAATCTACTCTGTGCTGGGGACTATGCTAAGCACTGGCTGGAGATATGAAGAAAGGCAAAAAGGTCATTTCTCACAAGGAACGCACTACTTACGGTAGGGAGATAACAAGAAAACAACTAAATACATAAAAGATACAGAAAAGAAAATGTCAGTTGTGGGAACTTCCACTTATGGACCCTAGCTAGGAGAATGCAAGTAAGAAAATGATGTCTAGGTAGGATTCCCCCATTAGCCTAATTGAATATTTGAATTTCTGAGCATAACTTCAGAATGTTTGTGATATGCATTAAGGATAAAACAAAGTCATAGTTTTCCACAACCTGTGCAATGGAGTCATTGACTTTGAGTGAGGATTAAGAAAATGAAGGGTAAAAATTTCAATATACAGTTCAAACCAGGTATCAAGAATAGTGTGAACAAAATTACAGGGTCTGACAAGTGAGGGAAATGACTTTTAGACAGTGAGTCATACATTTTGGCTATGGATATGAGAGTGGTAAAGGGCAATGTGTGGTGATGGGATAGTAAACAGAACACTCTGTGTAACCCAGGGTACTTGTTGGGGAGTAGTGACAAACAAAACTGGAAAGATAATTTGGGGTCACACTGTAGAAAATCTTGAAGAAAGATATATTTCAAGTATTAGGTAACCCATCTCTCAAAACAGCATAAGCTAGTAGAACACTGGGGATGTACAATTGAGCAAAATATTAGCATCCTTCAGGCAAGTAAGCACCTCTTCCAGACCTCCTTCAATGAGCCTAACTGTCAACTGGACAAGGCACATTTCCCTTCCCCATGCCTCTACCTCTCCCTCCTCCCAAATGGCAGCTGGCTCAAGGTAAATTGCATCAGAGACCTGACTCTCGTTTCTATGATTTATTAGCTTAGGCTTTCAGCAGGGTAAGGATGCTGAGTTTATTGGATAGCACACACTCTGGGAATTTATGTTGCATAGCTAAACATCATGTCTGTCTATCTCCTCTCAGTAATCTCTGATAACACCCAAATGGGCCTTTTATTTTAAACATCTGGACAGCCTTATGGTGGGTTGGAATTAAGGTGCTGCGTGAAGACAACAGCACAGCCGTAAAGACTGTCAGATAAACAAAGATTTCTCTGGAACATTAACTTCCTCACCAAGAAATCTTCCTGGTTCCTAAAAATGCACTTAGTAATTTTACATCTTAATCTCCAGGTATCACTTTTCTCCTACAAATACTCTCATGGCAGTTAATAGGGCTATTACTGGAAGAAACTGTGAGGTATTAGCATAAAAGGAACATTGCAGTAAGAATCCTGCAAGAGACCATCTCTTTCCCTATCTTTATTTCATTTCATTTTATTTTTATTTTTTGTCTTTTCTGGCTTTTGCTTTTGTTTTATAACAGCTTAAATCTCTGTTGACTGTGTGAAAATAGGATGGTACTCATTTTCATTTGCTAATGAATGTTAATGTTTTTGTTATATTTATTAATAGTGGTAGAATGTTAGTTTTATTTAAGGTGGGACAGTAGGAGGAGAGGATAATCAATAACTACTATTTTTTTGTCTGTTTGTTTGCTTTTTAAACTAGGAAAACAAAGAAAGTGGGTCTCTATCCCTTCTGTTTATTTATGATATGTCTTGTTTTAATTTATATTTCATCTTTGATTGCCAATGTTACACAAAGTGTTTTTTCTCACACATAGGCCTCCCAGAAAGCTGTCCCAGTTTTGAGACATGCTGTGGATTAGTACCCATGCAAAACCTAGCAAATGAGTCCCCAGCAGTATGTTCACTTTTATTAAATCAACCAGTAAGGGAAAATCAGTTTAAAACAAAAGATAAATTTGACATGACCAAGAAAATACTCATGTGTTTTCTTTTCACCTGAACTAAACTCACATGTGAGCATCTTCATATCTTTCAAAGACACCATCATTCCTGGAGTCATCCATGTCCACAGAACCAGAATCACCTTAGATTACTCGTCTTTCCTCACCCCACTTTTCCGATCAGTTGCTATATCTTATTGGTTCTGATTCCACAACATCTCTGGTATTTCCTCAATAATCCAGTGGTTCTTAATTATCTCTCATATCAAATATTCCCTACTTTGCCATATAAAGTTACATGCCATGTGGTGACAAGTCTATCTCTCCATTTTTATTATACATTACTCCCCTTTACACACTCTTTAGTTGAACCAGACTGACCATTTTACTGTTCTTCATAAACTGGTTGTGATTCCTCACATTGTTCCTCACATCTTCATAATTTTGTACTGATATTTCTCTATATGTGCAATATATTAGTCATCCCTTCTTAGAATTATATATGTCCTAAAAACTCAGTTTGAGCTCTACATTTTACATGCAAATTTTCCATCCCCTTTGTTGGTGGAGTTATGAAATGATCCAACTATTTTGGAGAGCAATTTGGAACTATACCCAAAGAGCTATCAAAATGTGCATAGCCTTTGACCCAGCAATAGCACTTCTAATCCCAAAGAGATCATACAAATGAGAAAAAGGCCCACATGTACAAAAAGATCTATAGCAACTCTTTACATGGTGGTTGAGAATTAGAAATTGAGGGGATGCCCATCAATTGGGGAATGGCTGAACAAGTTGGGGTGTATGAATGTAATGGAATACTATTGCGCTGTAAGAAATTATGAGCAGGCAGACTTCAGAAAAACCTGGAAAGACTTGTATGGACTGATGCTAAGTAAAGTGAACAGAACCAGGAGAATGTTGTGCACGGTAACAGCCATGTTGAGAGATGACTAAAAGACTTAGACCTTCTCAGCAAGGATCTAAGGCATCTCCAAAAGTCTCACAATTGAAAATGCTATCCACATCCAGAGAAACAAGTATGGAGTTTGAATGCAGATCGAAACATACTATTTGCTCTTTTTTTTCCTTCTGTTTTGTTTTGTTTCCTCTTTCTTATGGTTTCTCCTATTGGTTCCAATTCTTCCTTACAACATGACTACTGTGAAAATATGTTTAATAGGAATATATATGTATGTATAGTGTATGTCAGATTGCACACAATCTTGGGGAGGGAGGGGAGGAGGGAGGGGGAGAAAAATTTAAAACTCAAAAGTGTATGGAAGTGATTGTTGAAAACTAAAATATTAAAATAATTAAAATAATAAAAGATTTTTAAAAATTTCCATTCCCCTACAATTGCTCTTTCAATTCTTTTCAAAATTACCTTGTAGTTATCTTGCATATATTTTGTACATTTGTATATACCTAAGCACATATTTTTTGTACTAACAAATGTGTATATGTAAATATGTGTACCTCCTGTTTCCCCAATTGGAATGCATGATGTTTGAGGGCATGAATTGATTCACATTTTTTTGAGTGCCCAGTGGACAGCAAAAAACATGGCACAAAGTAGGCACTTCACACATAAGTGTTAATTGATTGATTAATTAATGAGTCAGAGAAATCAGAGACTATGTCAGAAATCTATTTTTGTTTCGCATTATGGAAGGTCTTGAAACTTAGCTTGATATTTTACTTTATCCAATAGATAATGGGTGAAGTGGGGGAGGAGGGGTGCAAAGGTTGAATAAGTAGCTCAAACTACCAAGACTGTGGAAGATTAACCAACAAGTTTATTTTAAGTTATTGAGGTAATGGAATAAAGAAAAAAAAGTTCAGTTAGCTTAGGTAAGTTACTCATGAAGGTCTTTATTAGCATAGTGTACATAGATATGGCAGTGAATCAGATGGCAATGACATCATGGAATTCCAATGGTGAATTATTTGACATTCATTTCTAAGAGGACCAATGACATCACAGGGTGATACCTTGATTCACACATAAATTAGATTTAAGTGAGGCAGAGTTGCATAAATTTGTCAGCCTCACTCTCTCTTTTGGAATCATCAGAATCCAGTGGCAAGACAAAAAACAGCCTGGGATGCAGTGGATGACCTTGGTATCTTCAATGTCTGACCAAGCTCTCAGTGTTCCACAGTGCCTACTTCAGTTACCTTCATGCCAATTGGAACAAATTGTTCTTATCCACTCATTCTGCTGTGAGAAGTGTTCACATGCTTGGAGTAGACATTTCCCTAACTCACCTATATGTATGAGGCCTTTTCAGTCTTGTTCTTAATTACCTTCAGGATCAAAAAGAAAAATTGAAACCAGAAATGTATCATCCAGGAACATCATATTCACTTGTCCTTTCGTCATTGTTCTTAGTAGAAATATTTGAAAGTCAATCATACACACACACAATACATATTCTAGTTCCTAGAGAAAACAGCCTAATCTCATTGTTTTTCTCAAATTGAAGCTTACTACTCCTTTAAAATCTAAGTTTTACATAAAATCTGAAACTTAAAACTTTTACATGTGTATTATACCATATCATTGTTCTATCTCCAATATACATACATATATGCATGCATGCATGCATGTATGTATGTATGTGTATGATATCATCACATCATCTAAAAAATAAATGATACTATACAGACCTGATGCTACATAAATGTATAATCATTAACAAGGGGATGAATGGTAAGCTAAAGAATTCATTTACTTAGTTGCTTAGGTAAGGAAGTTTAAAAAGTAGTGACCACAAATTCCTAATAGAAAAATTAAAAACATTAAGGTCTTTCATATTTGTGTCTTATTATAATAACTTAGTTTTAGTGTTGCAACATGATTCACCATATTTTTCATTATATTTTTCTTTGATACCCCACTTAATAGTATTTTATTTTTTCCAATTTCTTGTAAAGATAATTTCCAGCAAGAACTTTTATAAGATTTTGAATTCTAATTTTTTTTCTCCCTCACCCTTTCCTTCCCCCTTTCCCCAAGGTAGCAAGCAATATGATATAGGCTATACATGTACAGTCACATTAAACACATTTCCACATTAGTCATGTTGTGAAAGAAGAATCAGAACAAAAGGGAAAATCCATGAGAAAGAAAAAAAAAGTGAAAATAGTATGCTTTGTTCTGCATTCAGACTCCATAGTTCTTTCTCTGGATGTGGATAGCATTTTCAATCATATATTTATTTTTTTATTACATATTATATATATTATTATATATACATATATATCATATATATATATTTTAATTACAGTTTACCTACACTGCTTATTGAAATTTGCTATGAAAAGAAGGTGGGACATGGTTATAACAATATCAAAATTGTCCCTACAAAGGAACAGACTGAACTGACATAAGCATAACAGGATAGAGCTTTCTTAGTTCTGTTTGATTCCAAGTAAAAGTCATAGTTAACCTTTATTTTGGAACAGCCAAACATGCAGCCAAGTTCCCCATTACTCATAGGGCATAAAAACCAGGCTCAGAATTAACCAAGTGGGACAATTTCCTATTCAGAAAGGAAATAGCAAAATTGGGAAATTGAGTCAGATGGATCCACCATCACCTCTGCAAGGTTGTCCTTTCAATTTTCCCAGGTATAAATATCCACTTGTAACAGTTCTCAGAGTGGCCTTGCTTTGAATAGCATATGGCATTTTCCTTGAATGGTGGATTATTGACAATGATAATTCAGACAATTATAACTCAAATAAAAACTCAGAAAAATATCAAATAGTCCTAAGAAATTTTACCTCAATTAACAACTTTCATTAATCATAGACTAGGGCTAGTTACTATTATTTTCTTCAAGCTTATGGATAGTTTTATAACTCTTTGTGAATAGTTCCAAATTGATATCCAGACTGATAGGACCAGTTCACAACAACAACATTGCATTTGTGTACCTATTTTTCTACATCCTGTTCAGCATTTGTCATTTTCCTTTTCTGTCATATTAGTCAATCTGATATGTGTGAAGTGGTATTTCTGAGTTGTTTTAGTTTGCATAACTCTATTAATGAGTTAGAGCTTTTTTATAGGATTGTTGATTTTTTTTCCTACAAAAATTGCCTGTCATATCCTTTGACATGTATCAATTGGGACTTAGTTCTCTATATATTTGAGAATTATCATGACAAAAGACAAAAGTTATTTATCATAGAACTTGTTGTAAAATCCCCCCCTCAGTTTCCAACTTTCTTTCTAAGTCTGGCTGCATTGATTTTGTTAGTGTAAAAATGTTTTAATTTCATTCAAACAAAATTGTTATATTATTACTATTATTTTACTTTCCACAAGCCTATCTCTTGTTTAGTCATAAAATCTTTATTAATTTAAATAACTGACAAGTAATTTTTCCATGCTTTCTGATTTTGCTTATAATATTGCCCTTTATGTCTAAATCATATCCCTATTTTGACCTTATCTTGGCATAGGGTGTAAGATGTTGGTCTATGTCTAGTTTCTGCCTGACTGCTTTCCAGTTTTTCCAGAAATTTTGAGTGAATAGTAAGTTTTTGCTCCCCTCTCCCCCAATTTGGATCTTTGGGTTTATCAAACCCTTGATTACTATGGTCATTTTTTAATGTGTATTGTGGGCCTAATCTATTCCAATGATCTACCACTCTATTTCTTAACCAGTACCAGATTCTTTTGATGATTACTATTTTGTATTATAGTATGAAATATGGTACTGCTAAATCACCTTCTTTCAAATTTCTTCCATTGATTCCCTTGATATGCTTAACACTTTGTTCTTCCAGATGAATTTTATTATCATTTTTTTCTAGCTCTGTAAAATAACTCTGAAGTAGCTTGATTGCTATGGTATTCAATAAATAAATTTACTTAGAATTGTCATTTATATTATATTGGCTGGGGACTACCTATCAACAATTATTTCTCCAATTTTTTAGTTCTGTCTTTATTTGTGTTAAAAAGTATTTTGTAATTGTGTTCATATAGTTCTTTAGTGTGTCTTGGCAGGTAGACTCCCATGTATTTTATATTGTCTGTAGTAATTTACAATGTTATTTTAAAAGTTATTTAAAATCTCTCTTCCTCCTGGATTTCATATATATATAAATGTTGATGATTAATGTGGGTATATATTGTATCCTGAAACTCTACCAAAGTTAATAATTATTTCAACTTGTTTTTTTTAATTGATTCTTTATTGTTGTCTAAGTATACCATCATATCAGTTGCAAAGAGTGATTGTTTTGTTTCCTCATTGCCTATTCTTATTCCTTCAACTTCTCTTTCTTTTCTTTTTGCTATAGCTAGCGTTTCTAGCATAATATTAAGTAATAATGGTGGAAATGTATAGCCTTGATTCACCCCTTTTCTTATTTGGAAGGTTTTTATTTTATCCCCATTATAGGTAATGTTTACTCTTAATTTTAGATGAATGCTGCTTATCATTTTATGAAAATTTCCATTTATTCCCATGATTTTCAGTTATTTTATTAAATAGGAATGGGTGTTGTATTTTGTTAAAAGCTTTTTATCTGCATCAACTAATATAGCCATGTGATTTTTATTTTATTATTGATATGGTCAATTATGCTTATAGCTTTATTAATATTGAATCAGTCCTACATTCCTGGTAGAAATTTCACCTAGTCAGAGTGTATGACATTTTTTGATATATATATTCTCCTGGTTAGTATTTTATTTAATTGGTCTATAGCATTTTTTTCTTCTGTTTTTACTCTCCTTGTTTTAGGCATATACAACATGTTGGGTCATAGAAGAAATTTGGTAGGGCTCCTTCTTTGCCTATTTTTTTCAAGTCATTTATATAGTATTGGAGTCAATTGTTCTTCATGATTTGGTACAATTTACTTATAAATCCATCTGGCTGTTGGGATTTTTTTCTTAGAAAGTTCATTTATTGCTTGTTCAATTTGTTTGTCTAATACAAGGTAATTCAAATATTCTATTTCTTCTGTTAATCTGCAGAATTTATGTTCTAGTAAATGTTCATTCATTTAATTTAGATTATCAATTTTATTGGTGTGTAATTGGGTAAAACAGATCCTGATACATAATGTTATTTAATCTTTATCAATGGCACATTCAGTATTTTTATTTTCAATATTAATGATAAGGTTTTTCCTTTCTTTTTCAAAATCAATTTAATCCAATGGTTTGTCTATTTCATTTGTTCACTCCTATTTTTCTTCATTAGTTAAATAGCTTTGTTAACCTCCAATTTTGTTACTTTACTTTTTTAGGATTTCCCTGTTGATATTTAATTGGGGATTTTAAATGTATTCTTTTTCTAGTACCTTTAGTTGTATACCCAATTCATTGATCTGCTTTTTCTCTCTTTTATTGATGTAAGTATTTAGAGTCATAATTTTTCTCTAAGTACTGTTTGCCTCTATTCCACACAAATGATGGTTTGTTGTCTCATTGTTCTCATTATCTTTATCGAAATTGTTTATTGTTTTTATAATTTGTTCTTTGACTTATTCATTTTTTTAGAATTAGATAATTAGTTTCCAATTAATCTTAATCTATGCTTCCAAGGCCCTTTATTGAAAGTGATTTTTTATTGCATTATGGTCTGAAAAGGATACATTTACTATGTCTGCTTTTATGCGTGTATTTGTGAGGTTTTATATGCCCTAATACATGGTAAATTTTGCGGTTACCACATACAACGGATAAAAAGTTATACATCTTTCTATTACCATTAAATCTTATTGAAAGGTCTATCATGTCTAACTTTTCTAAAATGCTACTCACTTCCTTAACTTCTTTCTTATTTATTTTACAGTCAGATTTATCTATTTTTGAGCAGAGTAAATTGAAAATATCCCACTAGTATAGTTTTGCCTCCTGTAAGTCATTTAACTTTTCCTTTAAGAATGTGGATGTTATGGAGGCAGTTAGCTGGTGCAGTGTATAGAGCACCAGCCCTGGAGTTAGGAGGACCTGAGTTCAAATCTGGCCTCAGACACATAACACTCACTAGCTGTATGACTCTGGGCACATTACTTAACCCCAATTGCCTCACCAAAAAAAAAAAAAGAATGTGGATGTTATGACATCTGGTCCATATATGTCTAGTATTGATACTACTTCTTTCACTATGATACTTTTAGCAAGATAGAGTTTCCTTGCTTATCTCTTCATTAAGTCTACTTTTGCTCTCCTGAGTTCATGATTTCTATACCTGTCTTTTCTTTTTAATTCAGATGAAGCATAATAGATTCTGCTCCAGACCTTTATTTTAAGTCTGTATGTGTCTTTCTATTTCAAGTGTGTTTCTTGCAAACAACATGTTGCTGATTTCTGGTTTCTAATCCATTCTTCTATCAATTTCCATTTTGTAGGTGAGTTTATTCCATTCCCATACATAGTTTTAATTGCTAAATGTGTATTTTTTTCCCTTCTGTTTTTTTCTGTTTATCATTTTCCTTTTTTTTTTTACCATGTCCAACCTTAAAATTCTGTTTTGCCTCTGCCTACTGCATCCTTTAATATGTCCTCTCTCTTATCACCACACCTTTCACTTATTCCCTTCTTGTCCTACTTTCTTGTCGGGTAAAATAGATTTCTATGCCCAATTAAGCATGTATACATATACCTAATTTTTTCTTTGGCCAATTTCAGATGAGAGTGAATTTCAAGCATACTGTATAATTTTTTAAGATCCTTCCAGCTCTTGTTCTTTTATACTATGATGTTTGAAATCTATTAAAATTCTAATATATTGAGATTCATCTCAAAAAACAGGAGACTCATCTTATAATCTGGAAGCAAAAGAAAATAAGGTACTGTTTCCTTCTCCAACATCCTCTAGCCTCAAGTTAATTATCATTGAATAACTTTCACTTGTTTTCTTCATTTTGTATGGAGAGACATCATTTACAATTATCTTTTGTAATTTTCTTCATTTTCTTTTGTTTACATCAAATTACTAACCAATAAAATTGTTTTCATAATTAACATCCTTTTTCTCTCAATGAAATATTAAAGCTTTTCATCTGAATCTCATTTTTTAAAAATGCCTATAGCTTTGTTGGGGAAAACATCTATGTTTTATAATCATTTCTTTGATTTATCTTTGGCTATTCTGCATTCATGGAATAGAACCAAATACAGTACTATCTGATTTCCATAGTATAGGTACTATATAGCTTTTAATTCAATTTTTTTATTATTATTCATTCGTTGTGGGATAGAGGATCTCAGAGTTAGGTCAGTATCTTTCCTTATTATCTATTTTGAAAATATTGTAATTTTCTATTGACATGTCAGAACCTTTTAGCACATTGAAATGGGGTGTTTGCAAATGAGCATAATAACACACACTAATCAGTTGGTCAGTCAACAAGCATCTATTTAAGTGAAAGTGATATGGCAGATATTACATTAAACACTTGAAAATACAAAGATATGTGAAAAAACAGTCCTTGACTTCATGGAAATTATGTCTAATTTGGGGGGAATGTAGGGTGTGTTCAGGAAAGATTAGTACCTCTGGTGTGAGGGCTGCTGAGGCCTTTTTAGGGCTGTTTTCCACATTTGGTACCCACATAATTCACCCAACTCTTACCTGTGGCTCTAAGAAGCTGTGACATATGCAGAAACAACACCCCCGTAAATTCTTTATGTAGATGGGCTAAACAAGGTTGAGAGTAACCTTCATAAGTTAGAAGAGTGTCTAACCCAAGCATGTGGAGACTTCTCTGGTGGAATGGGTGGATGAGAATAATTTGTTCCAGTGTCCAAGAAGGTATCTGAAGTAGGTATTGTGGAGTGTTTAGAACTTGGTTAGATCAAAGATGCCAAGGTCATACACAGTATCCCAAGCCATCATCCATCCTCCTGAATTTTGTCTTGTCACTTGACTCTGATAATTCTAGTAGAGGGTGTGAAGCTAACCACTTCACACAAGTCTGCCTCATTTAAATCCAAATTGTGCACAAATTAATTTACACACGAATTAAAAGGCATTACATATTCACTTTATTATTTTTACTTACCTTAAAGTACTGTGGCAACAGGTAAGTGATGGAGTGGCAGGTGCAGATATACTAGAAGCTGTAGTCACAACCCTGCACACAGGTGGCCCAGGCCTTATGGTCATCTTCTCACTGGACTGAAGAAGCAATGGGATTCAGCAGCCTTTTGTGCATGAGCTGCCTTGTTGAAGGACTGCACTGCTCACCTCCTGGGGTGAGAAAGGGGCTACAAAAGGTGCCATAAAAATTGTTTGCTTCACCTGATGCTGGTCTGTTTACCATGGCAGGTAGAGATCCCACTCTGTGGTCAAAACATTAAAAAAATTGTACAAAAACTTTTGCAAAGATGATTGGTACATGGAATGTGTGCACATTCCTGGACAACATGAAATTCAGTAGACTTGAAAGATGAACAGCTCTTGCTGAGAGAAATCAATAGGTATCACATCCAAATAACAGCCCTGAGTTAAACAAGGCTGGCAAATGGAAGCTACCAAAGTCAAAGCTGAATACATGTTTATTTGTTTTGTTGTTGTTGTTGTTGTATGTTTGTTTGTTTCTGGAGTGCCCACAGTAAAAAGGATCACTAAGAAGCTGCTATGGGTTTTGCAATCAAAACTAATATAGTCAACCAACCTGTATGCCTATTAAATGGAGTGAATGACAGCCTCATGACAATGGAATCACCATTTGCAGGAAAGTGCTACACCACCACCATCAGTTTGTATGCCCCCATGACGATGAACTCTGATGAGGTCAAAGAAAAATTTCATAAAGTCCTGGAGACCCTCATCATCAATGTACTGAAAGAGGACAAACTTATAATTCTGGGTGACTTTATTGCAAGAATAGGAACAGACTAGCAGACATAGAAGGGCGTCCTTGGAAGAAATGGAATTGGAAACAGCAAAAGGAATGGTCACATATTACTGAAGACTTGTAAATTTCATGATCTTCTTATCACCACACTTTCTTTCATTTACCTAAACACAATAAAACTTTATGGATGCACATTTGCAGCAAAAATTGGCATTTAATAAATAATGTCATTGTAAGAAGACAGATGTGCGTATGAGAGAGAGTATGTGAGAGTGACAAAGGCAATGTGTGGTCCAGAGTGCTGGACTGTTCATAGACCTATCCTTTCCAAGCTAAATACTTGCATTCAACAAAAACAGTGGCCCCAAGGCAAGACAACTACCAGAAGACTTAAGGTCAACAGATTAGAGTGCTTCTCCAGTTAGAAACAGTTCATTGCTAACTTGGAAGGAAAGCTGAACCAATACATGATTGGAAAAAATGGATCAGAAAAAAGTAATGGGCAGCTTTCAGAGATTTGGTGTACAGCACAGCATTTACTCACCTGGGTCAGAAAATTTGCAATCATCAAATTAGTTTGACAAAAGTGATGGGGAAATTCAGAAGATGATTAATCAAAAAAAAAAGAAAAAGAAAGAAAGAATGAAAGAAAGGAAGGAAGGAAGGAAGGAAGAAAGAAAGAAAGAAAGAAAGAAAGAAAGAAAGAAAGAAAGAAAGATAGTTAATCTGTTTCTAAGAAGGCAGGGCTTAATGCCATCAAAAATTAAGTGCCAGCAAAGCTTAGAGAGATGCAGGATTCTTATTCTTAGTCCAGTAAGAGCACAAATAGAATTCAGTTTTAAGCTGATAGTAACAATCCAAAGCACTTTTACGATGTCCTGAAGACAATTTATGGGCCAAAAACCTATGGTACATTTCAACTACTCAGTGCTGATGGAGCTACGTTGATTAGTGATAAGGACATGATTCTGGAGAGATGGGCAAAACATTTTCATAGTGTTCTCAGCAGACCATCATCAATCAATGCTGAAGCCATTAACTATATACCTCAGGCTGAAATCAATCCCTATCTCACCAAACTTCCAACAGAAGATGAAGTTTTGAATGTCATTTGGCTCCTCTTGTGTGGAAAAGTGCTTGTGTTGATTCAACTTGAAAAAGGCTATGAGGCAACATGGTGGAGAAAAGTCAAGAAGTTGCCCAAGTTCTCCTCGGTTTCCCTCTGAAACTATATTAAATCAAGCATCTAAATTGATTCTGAAGCAACAGAGCCTACAAAAAGACAGAGTGAAATAATTTTCCAGCTTAAGATAACTTCAAGGGACTTCAGGAAAAGTCTATCTTATCTGGGAAGAAGAGGAGTGCAGTTCAGCACAGCACAGCACAACACAGCCACAGAAGTTGTCTGGGCAAGCCAGTGGGAGTTTCTTAGCCACAGTACAGATCAGCAACTGAGGCCCTCTGGTTCTAGGTCAGCAGGGCAGTGCCACAGCAAGCCAGCTGTAAGGCCTCTAGCCCCAGTACAGAAGTCAAATTGCCAGCTCCAGAAACCAGGGCACAACAGGTGTGACTGGGCCAGGCCACCATAGTGCACTGGGCAAACTGCAAGCACCTAAGGCCCCAGTCAAGAAGGCCAATGACCAGGCCCCCAGCACCAGCTCAACTTTAAAAGCCCCCAAATAGACTTAAAAATGAGCAAGACATGCCAAGATAAAGTCAAAATGGGTACACGATTTAGACATAAGGGATGATACCAAAAGCAAATTAGGAGAGCAAGGTATGGTTTACCTGTCACAACTATGGAGAAAGGAAGAATTTATGACCAAACAAGAAACAGAGAACATTCAAAATGGATAATTCTGATTACATTAAATTAAAAAGATTTTGCACAAACACAACTGATGCAAACAAGATTAGAAAGAAAACAGAAAGCTGGGAAACAATTTCTATAGTCAGTGTCTCTGATAAAGGTCTCATTTCTAAAATATATAAGAGCTAAGTCAAATTTATAAGAATACAAGTCATTCTCCAATTGCTAAATGGTCAAAGGATATGAACAGGGAGTTTTCAGATGAAGAAATTAAAGCTATCTATAGCCATATAAAATGCTCTAAATCACTATTGATTAGAAAAATGCACATTAAGACAATTCTGAGGTACCACCCTACACCTATCAGATTGGTTACTATAACAGAAAAGGAAAATTGTAAATGTTACAGAAGATGTGGGAAAATTGGAACACTAATGCATTGTTGGTGGAGTTGTGAACTGATCCAACCATTCTAGAGAGCAATTTGGAACTATACCCAAAGGGTTATTAAATTATGCATGCCCTTTGATCCAGCAATAGCACTACTAGGTCTGTATCCCAAAGAGATAATAAAAGAAAACACAGAAAAGGACCCACATATGCAAAAATATTCATAACTTCTCTTTATATGGTGGCCAAGAATTGGAAATTGAGGGGATGCCTATCAACTGGGGAATGACTGAACAAGTTGTGGCATATGAATGTAATGGAATGCTATTATATTATAAGGAATGATGAGCAGCCGAATTTCAGAAAAAATCCTTGAAAGACTTACATGAACTGATGCTGCATCAAGTGAGTGGAACCAGGAGAATATTGTACACAGTAACAGCAACACTGTGAGATCATCAACTATGATAGACTTGACTCTTCTCATCAATACAAAGATCCTAAACAATTCCATAAGTCTCATGATGGAAAATGCTATCCACACCCAGAGAAAGAACTATGGAGTCTGAATACAGACTGAAGCATGCTATTTGCACCATTTTTTTCCTCTCTTGTGGTTTTTTCCTTTTGTTCTCATTCTTCTTCTATAAGATGACTAATGTTGAAATATATTTAATATGATTGCACATGTATAACTTATATCATATTGCTTGCTGTCTTGGGGAGGGAGTACAGGGGGAGGGAGGGAAAGAGCAAATTTGGAAATCAAAATCTTATAGAAGTGAATGTTAAAACTACCTTTACATGTAATTGGGAAAAAAAATACCATTAAATGTGTGAGTGTGTGAGTGCACCAAAAGGCCACAAGTCAAGACTAAAGTGGAGGGAGAGTTGGTGCATGATATTTTGTTCACTGATGATTGTGCACTCATAGCAGCCTCTGAGGCTGAGAAATAACAGAATATAGAGCAATTCTCTGCTGCTTGTGCTAATTTTGGCCTACCAATCAACACCAAGAAAATACAGATTCTCCACCAGCGAGCATCAAACCATCCATATGTGGAGCCATCGGTTACAAGAAATGGAGAAATATTGAATGCTGTGGAGAAGTTTACTTATCTTGCCAGTATACTTTCCAGGGATACACTCATAGATGATGAGGTTGACACGTGCATTGCCAGAGCTAGCTTAGTGTTTGAGAGGCTCTGAAAAGAAGTATAGGAGAGATGAGGTATTAGACTGCATATCTAATTGAACATTTACAGAGCCATTGTGCTGACTTCATTGTTGTATACCTGTGAAACTTGGACAATATACTAGCACCACGCCAGGAAATTGAACCACTTCTATTTGAATTGTCTTAGGAACATTCTAAAGATCACTTGGCAAGATAAGGTACCAGACACTGTGGTCCCTTCTTGTGCTAAACTGCCAGGTATTCAGACTCTACTGCAGAAAACACAACTCTGATGGACTGGTCACATTGTTCAAATGCCAAATGTATGTTTGCCTCTAAAACTATTTTACAGAGACCTCACACAAAGTGAGTGCTCATGTGGATGTCAGAAGAAGTTATACAAGACTTGCTCAAGATCTCTCTGAAGAATTTTGTTATTGATTGTGTGACATGAAAGATACTAGCAAAAGACTGTCCAGCATGACATGCCTACATCAAAAAAGGCTCTGTGCTATATGAATGAAGTAGAATTGAAGTAGCTCAAAAGAAATGTAAGATGTACAAATTTGGAGCCATCTCCACTCTAAATTTTCATGTGGACTATTCGTGCTCAACCTGCGGTATAGATTTCCAAGCTTGTATTGGCCTAATCAGCCACATTCAGACCCAATACCTTGTTTCCAACATAGTGTTGTTGCTTTGGTCCTCTTTGAGAATGAAAAACAAACCAGCCAAAAAACCAATGAACCTTCTGATGTGAGAGATAATGTGCAAAAATCAAATTACATATAACATATAAAAAGTACAAATGGAAAACATTAACAGTAGGAGTGGGGAGGATACTGGGAATGGTCTCTTGCAGAAGGTGGATTTCAGATGGATTTTGAAGAAAGTCAGAGAAGCCTGCGTGGATTGTGCAGAGACAAAAGATTCCAGGCATGGGAGACAATTGATAAAAAGTAATGAGGAATAAGGAAGTGAAATATGAAACAGCAAGAAGGACAGTATTGCTAAATGGTAGATTATATGGAGAACAGTGAAGTATACAGAGTTAGGAAAAGTAGGAAGGAAAATTTTGATGAACTTTAATAGAGATCCTTTCACTTTTATTGAATAGGAAAGTGATAATAAATGCAAATTTAAAAAAATACTATTAAGGATACCAGAGTAATATAATGCAAAGATCATATGCTATGAACAGGTGGGATTTATACCAGGAATGCAAGGCTGGTTGAATATGAAGAAAACTATAAACATAGTTGACCATATAAATAAGAAAAGCAGCAAGAAATATATGATTATATGAATAGACACAGAAAAAATCTTTTTGAGAAAATACATCTATTCTTATTAAAAACAATAGAAAGAATAGGAATAAATGGGACAATTCTTTAAATGATAGGTACTAAGTACTACATATCTAAAACTAAGAACAGACATTATGCATAATGGGGATAAGCTAGAAGTTTTCTTAATAAGATTACAAGTGAAGCAAAGACGTCCATGATAACCACTATTATTTAATATTTTTTGAGAAATGGTAGCAATCAGATTAGAAAAACAAATTGAAAAAAGAAAAAATACACAATGAGGAAATAAAACCATCATTCTCTGAAAATGGCATGATGGTATGCTTGGAGAACCCTAGAGAATCAACAAAAAAACTAGTTGAAACAATTAACAAATTTAGAAAACCTGAAGGATATAAAATAAACCCACATAAATCGTTAACATTTCTATATATTGCCAACAAAATGCAGAAAAAAGAGATAGAAAGAGAAATTCCACTTAAAATAACTACAGGTAACATAGAATACTTGAGAATTTACCTGTCAAGACAAACCCAGGAAATATTTGAACACAATGACAAATCATTTTTAACACAAATAAATGCAGATCTAAACAATTGAAGAAATGTTAATTGGTCATGGGTAAGTTGAGCCAATATGATAAAAATGAAAATTCTACCTAAATTAATTTATTTATTCAGTATCATACAAGTCAAATTACTAAAATTATTTTATAGAGCTAGAAAAAATAATAATAAAATTCATCTGGAAAAACGAAAGTCCAAGAATATCAAAGAAATCCATGCAAAAAAAATGTGAAAGAAGATGTTATAACAATAGAAGATTTCAAACTATATTATTAAATGGTAAGCATGAAAATAATCTAGTACTAGCTAAGAAATAGAGTAGTAGATGAGTGGAATAGGTACACATTACACAGTATTAAATGACCATAATAATCTAGTGTATGGCAAACCTAAACATTTAAGCTATTGGAGAAAGAACTCAGTATTTTACACAAATTTCTTGGAAAACTAGAAACAATTTGTTAGAAATTAGGCATAGCTCAATATCTAACAACATATACCTAAATAAGGTCAAAATAGATAATTGATTTAGACATAAAGGATGATATCACAAATAAATTAGGGGAGCATGGAAAAAGATACCTGTCAGATCTATAGATAAGGGAACCATTTGTGAATAAAAAAAGAGACACATAAGAGTATGAGAAATGAAATGGATAATTTTGATTACATGAAACTAAAAGTTTTTGTGCAAACAAAACTTATACAGTCAAAATTAGAAGGAAAGCAGGGAACTAGGCAAAAATTTACAGGAAATTTTTATGATACAGGCCTCATTTTTCAAACATATTAATACTTGAGCCAAATTTATAAAAATACTAGCCATTCCCCAAAGATAAATGGTCAAATAATAGGAACAGAAAATGTTCAGAAGAAGAAGAAGAAGCTATCAATAGTCACCCCAAAAATGCTCTAAATCACTAGTGATTAGAAATATAAATGGAAAAAGCTCTGAGTTATTACCTCAGCCCTATTAGATTGGCTAACATGACAGAAAAGGAAAATGATAAATTAGGTGGAGGGTGTGGAAAACAGAGACACTCTGTGGAGTTCTGAACTAGTTCTGGAAAACAATTTGGAACTAGCTCAAAGGAATATTGGGGGAGTTAGGTGGCACAGTAGATAGAGTACCAGGTCTGGAGTTAGGAAGATTGATTTTCCTGAATTCAAATCTGGTTTCAGACACTGACTAGTAGTGTGACCCTGGGCAAATCACTCAAACGTATTTGCCCAGTTGCACATATGTAAAATGAACTGGAGAATGAAATGGCAAACCATTCTAGTATCTTTTCCAAAACAAAAGAGGTGTGTGGGGGGTCACAATGAGTCTGACGCGACTGAAAAATGACTAAACAACAAAACAATAACAACAAAACAATAACAATAAAACTGCACAACTTTTGACCCAGTAATACCACTATTAAGTCTGCATTCCAAAGAAATCAAAGAAAAGGTAAAAGGATCTATTTGTACAAAAAAATATTTATAGCAACTCTTTTTGTGATGGTAAATAATTGGACATTAAGGGGATATCCACCAATTGGAGAATGGCTGAACAAGTTTTAGTATATGATTATGATGGAGTACTATTGGGCTATACACAATGATGACCTGAATGGTTACAGAATAAGTCAGGAAGTCTTATGTGAATGGATACAAAGTGAAGTGAACAAATCCAGATTATACACAATTGCTGCAGTATTATGATTATCAACTGTGAAAGACTTAACTGCCTTCATCATGACAGTGATCCAAGACAATTCCAAAAGCCTCATGATTAAAAATGTTATCCACCCCTTGAGAGAGAACTTATGAACACAGAGAACAAATTGAAGCACTTTTTTTACTTCATATTTCTTGTTTTTGTGTATTTTCTTTTGCAATATGATTAATATGGAAATAAGTTTTGCATGACTTTACATGTATAATTGACATTGTATTACTTGCCTTTACAAAATATAGGGGAGGAATTCTGAGGGAGAGAGTATTGGGAACTCAATTTTTAAAAATGAATGTAAAAATTTTAAAAATATAATTGGGAAATATTTACCTAAAATGAATAAAATATATTTTAAAAATAAAATAATAGAGGAGTCAGATGGTTGGACATATACTTTAGGAAGATCATTTTGGCAGCTTCCTGACCTACTGGAGAGACCCTTGCAGCAAGGAAACCAACCAGCAAACTATTTAAACAGTCACCTCTCCTCTATTCAACTTTAATCAAAACAATGTCTCAAATAAACAAACAAAAAAAGCATGGTCAAGAATAAATTATGTGATTAGATTGAGAAGTTGACCTTATGTTGCTAACAAGATTGAATCTCCTTGGTTAAAATTGGATCCATGTTAAAAATGAGGGGACAACTTCCCTGGTCATCAGATAAGAACTAAAATTGGAATGGTCAAATTTTGTCTACAGCTCTTAGGAAAAATTCTAGAGAGCACAATGAATGGGCAGAGAAATGTGTGAAGTAAGGACTGACATAGATTGATATTAGGAAGCAAGGATTGGTGGTTAAAGAATGGAAATAAAGCTATATAACCTCAACTGCATGTCTACCAACTCCAATGGCCAATCATGTTATTCAAATATCTAAATAATCATTTTTTAAATTGAAATTAATACACTATTTGACTATGGCAAGATGGCAAATAGGCTAAAAGTCTAGGTTAATATTTTGTAACCTTGACTTGGGGACACTGCAGAGAATTCCCACTTATAAATAGGAGAGCCTTCAAATTATGACAGTTTCTCCCTCCAAAAAAATTAATAGACCATCTTTGGTGGTGGGAGTTTTTCTCAAATGTAAAGATTGTGAAATCACTTTGAAAATGCCTGAGCACTATGCAGATATAAAAGATTGTTTTAATTAAAATATACATTTGGAGTCAGGATACTTGGTTTGGAGTCATGGGTCCTAAAATATAATAGCTGTGCTATATAACTCTAGGCAAATCACATTCTCTTTCTAAGTCTCAATTTGGTCTTCTATAAGGTAGGGATAAGAATAGTTACATTGCCTATCCTATAGAATAGTTTTGGGAATAATGACCCTTAAAGTGTAACAATAATGTCAATTGGTTTTAGTGACTATGTCTCATAAAGAGGCAAAATTTGGTAAAAATCAAAAGGTAATGTTGAACCCCCCCATATTGCCATTTTATAATGTGGTTCTTCTTGATATTTTCCTCTAATTATATTCATGGTCCCTATATCTCTAATTTTCTTAAAGTAAGCAGATATCTTAGGTGGTCTTTAAAATCCTTTCTAGTTCCTAGATCTTTTGATATCCTAACTTTCTCTAAATAAAATATTTAATATAAATTTATGTTGACCTCAGTATAAAAGTAAAAGTATATATTTACATTTGCACTTAGGATTTTGTGTCTTGTTGTGGGATTAAAGTAAGATCATATGCACTCATTTTCTATTAAGTGGGACCTCAGACATAATCAGAAGACACATATGGATATAGAGAGAAGAGACTACTCCTAGTTCCTCTGTCTTCCTTTGGTCACTGATTAGTTTAGTTGTGAGTTAAGATCAGGATAGCCAAAAATAGTTTAAATTGGCTGTTTTGATACTGATTGATGTCTTAGTCATTAGTGACATGGATCTTATATAATATCTTAGATCTACAAGGGACCTTTAGAGGTCATCTAATCCAAAATAACAAAAGGCCAGAATCCTGGGAAACAGAAGGAAATATCTGGAACATAATCAGCAAGGTGAAATGAGGTGGAAAGATTTAATTAGATAATTAGCTTTTATTTTGCATCATGTGTGCTTGCATCTTGCTTGCTTCTGTCTGCTACATAAATTAGGTTTCAAGCACACAAACTCCTCATCCTTAATGGGGACAGAGATGCCAGCATACAAAGAATGAGAGGGAGATTTCTGGAGATCAATAGCAAGTAGAATGAAGTGTGTAGATTTTTTAGATACATGGATTTTCTCCTATGTCCTTGTGTGTTGTGGTGGTGATTTAACGATGTCTGCCTGCTAAATAAATATGTCCACTCCCATTGTCGGGACAAAGAGCCTAGGTATCTGGAAATCATCAGCAGTGTGAAATGAGGATGCATCTCATGGCATTTACATCTAGCATCTTGCATCTCACAAATAGACAGCTTGCCACAGCAGTAAGCCCCATGAATTAGCCAAAAAACAAACAAACAAAAACTTTAAAAAAAGACGACAAATGACTACAGATCTTGCTTCCAATAAAAATGAATGGCAAGGAGGATTTTTCCTTGAACTGTACAAATGGTTTTGTTGTTGTTATTTTCTGCCTATAACAACTACAATGATCAAAGTGCAAGTTGTTCTTTTAAATAGAGGGAAACAACCAATAAGTGTTGGGGAAAATCTACCTCCTGTATTCTTCTGGTTACCAAGGACAATTAAGTGTTTCTTTAAAAGATGGGGGGGGGTACACTTCAAGGGAGAAATTAAAAAGTAGAGTGAATGAAGAGGCAGACAAGAATCTTGATCTTCAATAGGTTTGAAGATGTGAACACGTCACAAAGAGAAGGGCAGAAAGAAGAAAAATCATTGAACATTTTGGAGCTATTTAAAGATGTGACCATCTAGTCTAACTAATGTCTGAACCAGAATCTACTCTAAAGCATACCCAAATAGTAATCATTGAGTTGAGATCTTGGTCAGAAGATCTACAGTGAGTGGAAGCCTACTACCTTTCAACTTTTGGACTACTCTAAGGAAGGGTTTCTCTCACCCCCATCCACTGCCTCCATCAAGCTTAAAGTCACTTCTTTGCAGATTCTGCACTTTACTCCTAGTTGTGCCTCCTGAATGCAAATAGAATCAATCTAACACATTATTTATTTAACAGCCTTTCCAATACATGAAAACATTTTGCATACCTCTCACTATGTTTTCTCTTCTTCATGCTAAATGTAATTTCCTTGAGTAATATTAATGTAGCAAAATCTTGCGTCCCTGTCACATATATGTATGTATGTATATATTCCTATGCTGGGTACTCTCTAACTTATCAATGATCTTCCCAATATTGGGGGATGGGGAGGAGGGAAAGTTCACTTGCAGTGGAGATAAATATTTTTGATAAAAGCATTGCTGATTTGAATTTGCCTTGAATATTCACTTATCTGTGTCATACATCTGCTCAAAAAAGTTAAGAGAAACAGCAAAGTTAAAGTTGATTCAGATTTCTGTGATAGTACTTGTTCATTTGGAATGTGGCAAGCTGTAGAATACTTAGGTAAACAAGGATTATGATATGCCTCACTCATTTGTATAAGGAGAATTGAAGATTTGGGAACTTTTAAGGTAATAACTAGTGAAATATGGATACCAATACTGTTCTATGATTAAGGGGAAAATGTAATTATCTGATCATAAACAGAAAATGAGAATTCAATTACTACTAATAAGCTAATGTGGAATTATTCACAGAAAGTACTCATAGTCTTAACCCAGAAAAATGAGAGATGAAAAAAGACATATTTCAAAATTGCATTAGCTAAAGCTGAAACAAAAATGATGGATAATAAAGTTGCTGTTGAGGAGTAACTTTAGCTGAACAGATGAACAGCTTGAAAACAGAAAATCACAGAAGTCACCAATAAGTTCAAATAGTTTGTGTGAGAAATCATGTCTACTATGATGTTAGTGAAGCATAGCATGGGTCAGATGGCTTACCTGTGAAAGCTTCTGTTCAAAACAAAAGTTACATTTATCAAGGAAATGTACAATTACCTAGGCAGTAAATAAACAATGAAATATATAGTTTCTAAGTTCTGAGTTACCCTGTCACATGGCTTTTCTTTGCTCATATTCTCCTTGCCAGGTTTCTGACAAGTAAGTGAACACTGATCCCAATAGATACTGTGTATATTGGTGGAGGAATGAGACCTAGGTTTATATATAATTTTGAGGAGTTTATTATTTCCTCATTTACTTTAATACATGAGGACCTGTGATATACTACTCTTCCAATTGCTTTATTGTTAAGCAAACCATAATGTTCAAGTTATAAATGTGTTGTTATCAGTGACTGGGTTGGTGTAAATGGAACCATATTGATGGGGAATTTGAGCCCTAAAGTGCAGAATTTGAGGAGACTATTTTCCCCTCAACAAGGTTGCCTATAGTATCCTAAGACTGTATTGCTCTGTTTGTGATCTTTTTTTGGCAACCTAAGTCTGATAATAAATAGAAAATGAGAATTCAATTACTACTAATAAGCTAATGTGGGATTATTCACAGAAAGGACTCATAGTCTTAACCCAGAAAAATGAGAGATGAAAAAGGACAAGTGGGATGAGCAAGCCATTCAAAAGCATGAATGGATGTCTAATTGACCTATGTGAGAAGGGTGAGGTACTACATAGTGACTAGATACTAGCATTACACACACACACACACACCCACATACACACACACACACACAGTGGAGTAAAAGCAGTGACTTGTTTGAGCTCTCCCCCAAACCCCTCCAAATACCTGTAAAAATGGCTCTAAGAAAATTCTAGAGCAGCAGAACCCACAAAAAGACAGAGTGAAACAAATTTCCAGCCCAAGACAACCTGGATGGTTGATTGGAAAGGTCTATAGCACCAGGCTGAGAGAGGAATGCAGTTCAGTGTGGGTGTGCAGGAAAAGACCAGGCTTTGGCAAATCTGAAGCAGGCCTCAGGGGACTGAATCAAGGGCAACTATGGTGATTTCCAAACTTCTCAATCCACAAATGCCTAAGACAACTTGGAAGGTCAGTAGGAAAGGTCTGTGACCACTGTGAGAGAGATGCTTGACACCAACCCCAGTCTCAGCACAGCCTTGGGGCAGCAGCTGCTTCCTGAGCTCTTGGCACACAGACTGAGGGGGAATCGAGTGGGTGATCAGAGGGGGATTGATGCTGAGGCAGGAATAGCTTACTTTGCCCGTGGTTGGATCTGGGTCACAGTTCTGGGTGACTGTCCAGGGACATGGAGGAGTGCTGGCATAGTGGAGCTTGTAGTGCCAGTGGAGAGAGAATCCTCTTCACAGTTCCAAGGCAGAAAAGAGTGCTTGTGGTCACTCATAGACCAGAGCACAGGCCAGGAAAAGGAGTAAACACCTCACCCTTGATCATAGCACCTTGGAAGAACTGAAAATTTACAGGTCCCTAGAAGTATCTCTGAAAACAGCTGCACAAACACTCCCAAAGCTTGGGGCAGTTCATTTTCCACACTGGAAACAAACCTCTATCTTAACAAATAGTTTTAAGTTAAGTAATTGGCTGGGAACATGAGCAAACTGTGCAAAAAGAGTCAGACCATAGAATCGATCTTTGGTGACAAAGAAGATCAAAACATACAATCAGAAGAAGACAACAAAGTCAAAGCTCCTACATACAAAGACTCCAAGAAAAATATGAATCAGTCCCAGGCCATGGAAGAGCTCAAAAAGAATTTTGAGAAGCAAATAAAAGAAGTAGAGGAAAAAGTGAGAGTGATGCAAGAAAATCATAAAAAAACAAGTCAACAGCTTACTAAAGGAGACCCCAAAAAAATACTGAAGAAAATAGCACCTTAAAAAATAACCTAATGGCAAAAGTGATCCAAAAAGTCAATGAGGAGAAGAATGCCTTCAAAAGCAGAATTGGCCAAATGGAAAAGGAAGTCCAAAAGTTCACTGAAGAAAATACTTCCTTGAAATTAGAAAGGAGCAAATGGAAGTTAGTGACTTTATGAGAAATCAAGATATTGTAAAACAAAACCAAAAGAATGAAAAAAAAAGACAATGTGAAATATCTAATTGGAAAAACAACCGACCTGGAAAATAGATCCAGGAGAGAGAATATAAAAAATTATTGGACTATCTGAAAGCCATGATCCAAAAAAGGGTCTAGACATCATCTTTCAAGAAATTATCAAGGTAAACTTCCCTGATATTCTAGAACAGAGGGTAAAATAGAAATGGAAAGAATCTACCAATGACCTCTTGAAAGAAATCCCCAAAGGAAAACTCCTAGGAATATTGTAACCAAATTCCAGAGTTCCCAGGTCAAGGAGAAAATATTGCAAGCAGCCAGAAAGAAACAATTCAAGTATTGTGGAAAAATAATCAGGATAACACAAGATTTAGCAGCTTCTACATTAAGGGAGTGGAGAGCTTGGAATATAATATTCTGGAGGGCAAAGGAGATAGGATTATTACCAAGAATCACCTGCCCAGCAAAACTAAGTATAATCCTTCAGGAGGGAAAATGGATATTCAGTGAAATAGAGGACTTTCAAGCGTTCTTGATGAAAAGACCAGAGCTGAATAGAAAATTTGACTTTCAAGTACAAAACTCAAGAGAAGCATGAAAAGGTAAATAGGAAAGAGAAATCATAAGGGACTTATTAAGGTTGAACTGTTTACATTCCTACGTGGAAAGATATTTGTAACTCATGAGACCTTTGTCAGTATTAGGGTAGTTGAAGGGAAAAAAATTATATGTATAGATACATAGATAGACAGATAGATAGATAGATAGATAGATAGATAGATAGATAGACAGACAGACAGACAGACAGAGGGCACAGGGTGAATTAAAGATGAAGGGGTGATATCTGGAGAATAAAATAAAGGGGTGAAAGAGGATTATACTGGGAGAAGGGGAAAGGGAGAGGTAGAATGGGGTAAATTTTCCCACATAAAACAGACAAGAAAAAGCTTTTACAGTGGTGGGGAAGCAGGGGAAGGTGAGAAGGGATGAGTGAATCTTATTCTCATTAGATTTGGCTTAAGGAGGGAAAAACATACACACTCAATTGGGTATGGAAATCTATCTTACCCTAGAGGAAAATAGGGGGGAAGGGGATAAGATAGTGGGGGTATGATAAAAGAGAGGGCAGATTGGGGGAGGAGGTAATCAGAAGCAAACGCTTCTGAGGAGGGACAGGGTCAAAAGAGAGAATAGAATAAATGGGGGGCAGGACAAATATGGTTAGTTTTTCACAACATGACTACTAAGGAAGTGTTTTGCATGACTACACATGTATAACCTGTATCGAGTTGCTTGCCTTCTCAACAAGGGTGGGTGGGGAGGGGGGAAGGGAGAAAATTTGGAACCCAAAGTTAAAAAAAAAATGTTAAAAATTGTTTTCACATGCAACTGGGAAATATAGAAATCTATCCTGCCCTACAGGAAAATAGAAGAGGAAGGGGATAAGAGAAGGGAGTGGGAGGTTTTAGAAGAGAAGGCAGATTAGGGGAATGGATATTCAGAATGCATGCCATCTTGGAGGGGGGAGGAATGAGATGGGGAGAAAATTTGGAACTCAAAATCTCGTGGAAGCAAATATTGAAAACTAAAAATAACTGAATTAATAAAAAAATAGAAAAAAATAAAAAACACACACAAAAAAATTTAAAAAATAATTAATCCAATTCCCAGGATAACCTAAGGTAGGGGTCAGGAAACTGTGACCTTGAGGCCATATGTGGCCCTCTAGGTCCTCAAGCCCAGCCCTTTGACTGAATTCAAACTTCACTGTTGTGTGATAGCATTATTGCAACTCCTATTTATTTTTAATTCCCTTGATGATCAGTATGTTTCCTTCCATTCTTTCATTTTTTCTTCTGTGTATGGCTTTGATTTTTAGCTGTGCTTCTTGTTAGAAATACATTTAATTTATGTTTTACTTCAATTTGTGCATCTAATATTTTAAGTTTCACTTCAAATGAAGTTTGGATTCAGTCAAAGGGTCACACTTGAGGACCTTGAGGGCCACATATGGCCTCAAGGCCACAGATTCTCCATTCCTGACCTAAGGGAACCTTATTTTCACTTTTAATTGATTATTAGATTGTGAAGATCGACTATCTTCAGTGCTATGGTTTGAGCCTGGAGGGACCAAATTTTCTAATTAGTGTTTGTGATTTCTTTGGCTTGCCTTGAATATAGCTTTATCAAAACTTACAAGAGAAATATCTTATGCTGAATATGATTCTCACAAAAAAGGAGGAACTGTACTTGGGTGAATATAATGTTGTGAAGTAACTGATACATACTAGGATTTGTGCTAAAGAAAAAATGTGGGATCATTCTGTTATATACCTGGGCTTTAGGTGGAGCAAAGAGAAAGTGGAGGCCAAAAGGGTCTGTTTGATGTACTCCCAATCAAGGCCAAATATGAATAATAAATAGAAGTTAACTTCTATATTCTCTCACAAAGAAGAAGGACACTTAAAAAGGAAATGGAAATGTGATAGAAGAGATAGATTCAAATAGTGGAGAATAGTGGAAGAGGAAATCTCAGCCCAACAGAAGGATGTCTCCCTCTATAGCACTTGCCTGGAGGAAGAAATATATCTTTAATGGGAGATGATGACCTCCAAACAGATTGAATTGTGTTGGGGCGGGGCGGTTGGCGTGAAGGCAAATATTTCCTGAGAGGATACTGTGCCTACTTGAACAACATCAGATCTCGGGAGAAGAGAAAGCACTGCTCATGGATAAAGTCAGCTCCCTGAAGGTTAGAGAACATGGACCCCAAGATGATACTGTATTGATAAGGGAAGGATAATGGTTCTGAGGAAGTAATGGGTAGAATTAACATGATTAGGAGCACCGGGTAACTTTTTTCATGGGACAGTACTTCTATCCTTATAAATTACTTCATGAATAATACTATTGAGTGTGAGGCAAAGCAAGAAAACAAGGGCAATGGGGCAAGAGATACAAAGGCAACAACACAGAAATTGCCTAAAAGAGGGAGCTCAGACCCAGTACTCTATAAGTTTCAATTCCATGAGGAACACAAAGAATTAAAGAAGAAATAAATAAGTATATGAATCAAAGAATGACAGAGATAAAAGAAAAACCTTCCTAGGAAAAAGATGCAAAAAAGATCTGCAACTTAAAGAATTTGAAAGGGAGGAAAAGAGGGTTAATTTTGAAATAATTTCTTCACAGACAGAGGAAATAAAGAGAAAAGGAGAAGGACATGATGAGGTAAGTATATAAAAACAAGAAAAATTAATCAAGTTAATTAAAGAGGCAGAATTGACAAATGTGAGAGGGAGGTGAGGGGGATGGAGAGAAAATAGAGCCTCTTGGAATATGGTTGCTTCAAGGTAGATTAAGCCAAACTAATTGTAGGTCAAAGTATTGACTCAAAACGTGAAGAGGTACAAACCACAGACCCACTTAAAAATGCTGGATTCACAAATTGAAATAAAACATAAATTAAATGTATTTCTAACAAGAAAAACTACTGAAAAGCAAAGCCATATACAGAAGAAAAAATGAAAGAATGGAAGAAAATGTACTGATCATCAAGTGAATTAAAAAATAAACAGAAGTTGCAATAATGCTATCACAAATATTTTAAAATTCACAATATAAACAGTCATAAACAAGGAAATTACATTATGCTTAAGGAATTGTAAATAACAAACCATAATAATGTTACTAATAGCTCATGTTTATACAGCACCTTAATATTTTTAAAGTCCTTTTCAAGTATTATCTCTTTTGATCCTCACATTTAATCCTTATGTAGCCCTGTGAAATAAATGCTATTATTACCCCTATTTTATAGATGAGGAACCTGATATTCTGAGAGATAAAGTGACTTGCCCAGGGTCACAGAGCAAGTCAGTATCTGGGGCAGGATCTGAACTCAGGTCTTCCTGTCTCTAAATTTTGCTTTATGTTCATTATGCCACAAACTGGTCATTACCAACATCAATATTAAACTTTTATGTCTAACCTAAATATTAAACTTATGTACTCTACATAGTATAGCATCTAAATTAATAAAGGAATAATTAAAGGAATTCCAAAAAGATATAGATTGTAACACAATAACATTAGAAGGTTAATTTTTCTCTCTCAGAATTGGACAGATTTTAAAGAAATATGAGAAAAACATAAAAAAGAGAAAATATACAAAAAGAAACAATATACCAAAAATAGTGCCAGAGAGCTTAGAACTATAAAATGTATGATGCCTTTTCATGGGACCACATGTTTTACATGTATCATGGAAAATAAATGTACAAAGGAAGAAATAATATACAAATCCCTTTCAGATTATAAGGCAGTAGAAATAGTAAACAATTCAGGTATCCTGCTATTGAATCTTCCCAACTCAAGTCTCTTACCACTTCAATCCATCCTCCATTTGGTCACTAATGTGATTTTCCTAAGCCACAAGTCTGATCATGTCAACCCCCTACTCAATAAACTCCAGTGTCTTCCTATTGCCTACAAGATTAAATATAAAATTTTCTGCTTGGCATTCAAAGCCCTTCATGACCTAGCTCCCTCCTACCTATCCAGTCTTCTTAAATCAGATTCCCCATCACATCCAATGACACTGATGTCCTTCCTGTTCCATGAACAAGACATTCCATCTCTCGACTATCGATATTTTCTCCAACTGTCCCCCATACCTTGAACGGTGGTTCTCCCAAACTCTATCAATTATCATCCCTAGGTTCCTTTATGTCCCAACTAGCATCCCATCTTCTTTAAGAAGCCTTTTCTATATAATCATAAGCAAAAATGCTCCAAATAATTATTTGAGAAATGCAAATTAAAACAACTTTGAGATATCATCTTACACCTATCAGATTGGATAAAATAATATATGCCCTTCATTTGGGGAATGGCTAAACAAGTTATGGTGTATGATTGTGATGGAATACTACTGTGATATAAGGAATGATGAGCTGGTTGGTTTAGAAATACATGGAAAAGCTTGGACTTACAAAGGAAGATGTTATCTACCTCCATTTAAGAAATGACAAATAGAAATATACATAGTATGTTCTTACATAAACATATATGTGTGTATATGTATATGTATGTTTACAGATATGTATGTATGTGTACATGTATATATATGCAGGTATATATGTATATACATGTATATATATATATATTCACATGCAGATGTAACCTTCTCTAGGGTGGGGTGAGGAGGGAAGGAGAAAAAAAATAAAATAAAAAAGAAGCCTTTCCCAAACCCTCTTAATTCTAGCCAATTATTCCTCTCTGCTAATTATTTCCTATTTATTCTATATATAACCTGTTTGTATATTTTTGCTTTTCTGTTGTCTTTTCTATTAAATTGTGAGCTTCTTGAAGATGCTAACTGTCTTTTGCCTCTTTTTGTAGCCTCAGCACTTAGCATGGTGTCTGGCACATAATAAGTGTTTATTTATTGATTGATTAAGGAAGTACATACAAAACATACAAACCTAAGCAGAGACTAGAGAGAGAAGAAAAAGTTTATTAACTCTACGCCGTTTTCTCACTGTGTCTTTCTTTATCTCTAACACTCGGACAAAGACCTATAGCCTTACATGCACTCACACTTCACATGCAGGCACACACACATGCATACATGTTATATCTCCCAAACAGAATGAAGAGAATGATTAGGCTGAAAAAAAATGTCTAATAGGGAGTTAATGATCCTCTGCCCAGATAAATCGGGAGCTAATAAGGAAACATTTACATGCCCTCAGTGAGTTCAGATGACCTGGCTCAGCTCAGTCATATCTTCAGTTACTAAACAGATTTCACAGATATGAGACACTATCCATTTTACAGATTCACAGATTTTCAGAGTTGAACAAGACTTCAGTGGTCTTCTAGTTCAATGCATATATGAAAAGAAAAAGTGATATTTGAAACACCTCAGAAAATGGAAGAAGTATCAGAGGACTACGGAAGAGCAAATGCTTCATTAATCCCAAAGGGGAAAAAAAGAAAGGCTACAAACTGCAGGCTGATTAGATTAATTTGTATGGTTTTAGCCAAAATGCCTATATGTAATAATAATAAAAATACTAACATTTCTATAAGGTTATAAGGTTGGCAAAATGCAACATAATATCTCAATTGATATGCAAACCCTGTGAAGTAGGCATTCCTTTTTGACCTATTTTGCAGATGTATAAACTGAGTCTGAGAGAAGTTAAGTGACTTATTCAGCATCACACAGGTAATAAATATCTGAGACAGGATTGAAACTTAGGACCATCTGAACCCAAGTCTGACCATCCGTCAACTTTTAGTTTCAATATTAATAATGATAATATAATAATAGTCTTTAAAATTTATATAGTATTTTAAGGTTTTCAAAAATTTGATCTTCACAACAACCTGTGATGTAGATGCTATTACTCTTCTCATTTTAATGATGAAGAAGCTGAGTCTAAGTGAATTCAAGTGACTTGTTCAGGTTCACGTAACTAGTAAGAGTCTGAGGTCAAATTTGAACTTAGGACTTCCTGACTCTCCTTCTAGCACTCCATCTACTATTTTGCTTGACCAAAAGAAAAAGAAAAGTGGTCTTTAAAAAAAATTAAAGCACAGCTTCACTTTGTATATCTCATGCCAGATAAATCTAGTTTCCCTTTCTGGCCAGGGTTACAAGATTGCTATATCGTGGGTATAATAATAGACAACATTTACATAGCACTTTAAGGTTTCTGTAATGCTTTACATAAGTCATCTCATTTGATTCTCACAACTATGTAAGGCAAACACTATTATTCACATTCACAGAGGAGGAAACTGAGGCTAAGAGACTTGCCCAGGGTAACACAGCTATTAAGAATTAGGTACGATTTAAACTCAGGACTTCTGACTCCAAACCCATCAGTCTATCCACTTTGCCACCTTGTAGCCTTAATGCTAAAGATATAATTTGCTAAGATTTTATGGAAACAATTGACAAGGAAACTTGAAATCATGAAGAACTTTTGGCACCATTAAGTGTGTTGAGAATTGGTTGAAGGGCTGACCCCAAAATGTGGACAAGTTTCTTCCTGATCTAATTTTCTCCTCCTGTAGTTCAGTTTCAGCTTGGAAGGCAGTTTCTAGTAGACTATTTCTTCAACATTATTACTTAGTGACTCAGAAAATGCCTTGGGGAGGAGGCTTATCAAATTTATAGATGACACAAAGCTAATGCTAAATCATTGTCATGAATCAAAAATATCCTGACAGAACAGAACACTAGACTGAATCTAATGAGATGAAATATAATAGGGACAAATATGAAGTTTCGCATTGGAGTCCTAAGATGAGGAACATAGAATTAGACAACTATTCATTCGGAGGCAGGCGGGTGGGGAACAACAGGGATTTTAATGTCCTTCCAAGCCAAAATGCATTAACAGAACATGACCTTTTTTCTTTACAAAGGCCAATGTGATCTTAGGTTACAGTAATTGAGACACAACATCCATGAGTAAGATAATTGTTGTGCCATACTCCATCCTGTTTACACAACTTTTGTTGTATGGTGTTCAAATCTTGGCCCAAAATTTTAGAAAAGGCATTGACAAGAAGGCAGAGGAAGCCAACCAGGATGATGCATGCCTGAACATTATTTCATGTGAGGATTTATTGAAAAATCTTCACATTGGTAGCCTAGAGAAGAGATATAGAAAGGGCCTAGTAGCTTTTTCAAAGTAGTTGAAGGTCTATCACATGGAAACAATAATATATTTGTTCAAGTTAGCCCTTAAGGATAGAAGTAGGACTAATGTGTGAAAGTTGCCAGGAGGTAAATTTAGGATTGCTATGAAGAAACAACTTCCTGACAGTTAGAATTGACCAAAAGTATAATGGGGCTGCCTCAGGAGGGTATGAGTACTTGCTGACTGGAAATCTCTTTTGTTAAGGCAATTGGGGTTAAGTGACTTGCCCAGGGTCACACAGCTAGTAAGTGTCAAGTGTTTAGTCTGAGGTTGGATCTAAACTCAGGTCCTCCTGACTTCAGGGCCAGTGCTTTATCCACTGTGCCACAAGCAAAGGCTATACAACCAAACACTTGCTGGGTATGTTGTAGAGGGAAGTTCATGTTCAGGCTCAGACTGACTAGGTGGACTTTTTTAGTCCTTTCCAACTCAAACATTTTCTAATGGCAAAAACAAAACAAAGCAAACTAACAAAACAAAACAAAAACTATACTGGGGTGACTGGGAAGGAAACCCAGAATACATATGAAAAATAAAGAAGAAGAAAAAAAACAAATTTACCAGAAAGAATGACAGGTGTAACCTGCCTCTCCAGTAAATTCAGGGTAAGTCAAGGTCAGCAGGGATAGGGTAATACTGATGTTGACAGAATTCTTCAGTATGCAGATGCACCGGAGGCATATGGGTCATGCAAGGACCAGTGAGTCAGGCAACAACTATTTAAATGTTTCCTATGTGTCAGGAACAGTTCAAGGCACTGAGGATACAAAGAAAGGCAAAAGACAAGTCCCTGCTTTCAAGAAGTTCACAGATTATTGGGAGAGACAATTTGCAAACTACTAAAAACAAACAAGGTATGTATAGTATCAACTGGATAGCATCTCATAGGGAAGGCACTAGCATTACGCAGGACTGGGGAAGCCTTGTTGAAAAAGATAGAATTGTATCCAAGACTCAGAGGAAGGTAGAGAACAGAGAAAAGGAGGGAAGAGAATTCCAGGCATAGCACATAAACGGGTGAAAATGAATGGAATCTGAAAGTGGAATGGTTCATGTGAAGAACAGCAAAGAGGCCAGAGGATGGAGAATGAGATGTAAGAAGACTGGAAAGATAATGAATACATTGGTTATGAAAGGCTTTGAATGCCAAACAGAGGATTTCATATTTGATCATAGAGGTAAAAGGGAGTCACTACAGTTTATTAAATGAAGATTTGGAGGGAAAGACCAACCAGGAGGATATGGCAATACAGGTGTGAGGTGGTGAGATCCTACAGCATGGTGGTAGGAGTGTCAGAAGAAAGAAAGGGCAGCGTGGTGCTACAATTTGCATGGATGTCTAAATGAGTAGATTATACTTCCAACTTAACCTCACCTCATATACCATAGACTCCTATTTTTCCATCAAAAGTCCATTCAGCATGAAAATTATTCATTCCTCTAACTTCTACTACTTTCCACCTCACACCCCTCAACTAACTTCCATTTATTTTGTATGTTCTTACTTTTAAAAATGTTATCTCCTCTGAAAAAAAGAAATCTCTTTAAGGGCAGGGACAGTTTCATTTTTGGTCTTGTATCCCCACTACTTAACACACTCTCTGGCACATAGTAGGTTCTTAATAAATGCTTATTTCATTAATTGATTGATTGGATGATTGAATGTTAGAAGTAGAAGAGATATTAGAGATCATACAGCTCAATTTCCCCATTCTTCATTTTTTGTTTATTTTTCAGTGAACAAAAATTTATTTTCCTCTGTCTTCTATCCACATTTCCACTGGAAAAAATAAAGAAAGAAAAACAAAAGCTTGATAACAAATATCCAGATCAAGCCAAACAAATTCCTTCATTGGCTGTGACCAAAAAATACATTTCTTATTCTCTAACCTGAGTCCATCACCTGTCTATTAGGAAAAGGGAAGCGTGTTTCATTGTGACTTCTCTGGAATCATGGTTCTTCATTGCATTGATCAAAATTCTTAAATCTTTCAAAGCTGTTTATCCTTTATAATATTTTGTTATTGTATAAATTGTGCTCCCTCATTCTGTCTTATTTCATTTTTTTATCAGTTGATATGTCTTCCTAGGTTTCTCTGAAATTGTCCTTTTTGTCATATTTCTTTATAATACAATAATATTTCATTACATGTATATACCATAATTTGTTCAGTCATTCCCCAATTGATGGGCTCCTACTCAATTTCTAGTTTTGTTTTTGTTGTTTTTTTTTTTCACCACCACAAAAAGTTACTATAAATACTTTTGCAAACATAGGCACTTTTCCTTTTGTGTCCTTTTAATATATAGACCTACTACCACTATTGTTGGATCAAAGGATATGCATAGTTTAATAACTTTGAGGTGTAGTTCCAAATTGCTTTCTCAATTTACAGCTCTACCAACATTACATTAAAGTACTGGTTTTCCCACAGCCCCTCCAATATTTGTCTATTCCTTCCTTCGTTCCTTCTTCCTTTCCTCCTCCTCTTCCTTTTCCTCCTCCTCCTCCTCCTCCTCTTCTTCTTCTTCTTCTTCTTCTTCTTCTTCTTCTTCTTCTTCTTCATCTTCTTCTTCTTTTTCTCTGTCTCTCTCTATCTTTCTCTGTCTCTTTGTCTCTATGTGTCCCTCTCTGTGTTTGTCTCTGTCTCTCTCTTTCTCTCTGTGTGTGTCTCTGTCATTCTGTGTCTCTCTCTGTCTCTTTGTCTCTCTGTCTCTGTCTCTCTCTGTCTCTCTGTCTGTCTCTGTCTCTCTCTCTGTCTCTGTGTGTGTCTCCCCATCTCCCTCTCTCTCTCTCTCTCTCCATCTCCCTCTCTCTCTTTCCTACTCTTTTTGTTTCTTTCTTGTGAATTTTGCCAATCTAATGTGGTAGAAGTAAAAGATGCTTTAATTTGTATTTCTACAGCTGTTAGTTACTTGGAACATTTTTTTTCACATTGATAACTTGGATTGTGAAAACTTCTGGATACTTCTTGCTCATACTCTTTGACCTTTTTTCAATCTGGGAATGGGTCTTATTTTAATATATTTGACTCAATTGCCTGAATATCATAAAAATGATAACTTTATCAGTGAAACTTTCTGCAGAGATTCTTACCAAAGCACCCACTTCCCTTCTAATTTTAGTTTGTTTGCTTTTATTTGTGTAAAAAGTTCTTTTTTTAATTTTACAAAATCAAAATTGTCCCTTTTTATGTTATATGACCCTATGTATCTTTTGTTTGGTCATGAACATTTCCCATATCTATAGAAATGAAAAGCAAATTTTCTCTTACTCTTCTAATTTATTTACAAGGTCACCTTTTATTTCTATGTCATGTATCCATTCAGTACTTATCTTGATATATGGTGTAAGATTTGAATCTATATCTACTTTCTTTCAGAATGATTTCCAATTTTTTCAACAATGTTTTGGGTGAGTTTTTACCACCTTTGGGTAAGTTAGAGCCTTTGGGATTATGAAGCACAGTGTACTGCCTGATTGCCTCATTTTGCAGATGAATTAATTAATGTCCAGAGAAGAAACATGAATGACTTGTCCAAGGTCATAGGTAATAAGTGATAGTAGTGTATTCAAAATTGGTCTTATAACTCCATATATAGTCTTTTTTTTTCCATTTTATGCCACTGAACTGTGACTGTTATATATGGAACATTATAATTGACCCTGAGGAATGTTATAGTAAAAATAAGATAAACCAAGGCACGAAGTTTCAAGGACAATCAATTTATGAGTAAAGCATGTATTTAGAATAAATAGAATCTCAACTTCCTCAATAAACCTAAGACCCTGGGCAGGGGTAGGCGTGAGGGTGGAGATGGCTACCCTTTTTATAGTTTTTTTAGGGTTATGCAGAACAAAGGACTTCATAGGTGGGGAACAGTTATGATTGGTTACAGAGATGAGGCATGGGGGGCCAATATGATTGGTTGGAAATTGGGAAGTATAGGTTAGCAACAACCTCTTCCTCCCTTCCTGTGACTATTATATCTGACTATTATATCTTTATTACCTGAATAAAATATACCTCAGTTAATGGCTTACCTCTATTCATGTTGGAGTGACTGAGGGATCAGGGTAGAAGGATTTTAAAGATTATACCTGATTATTTCTGAAGAATGTCAATAATTTTACACAGTTATTCAAGTGGACTATCACATGCACCCCCCCCACAACTAGAGTGCTTCTGAGGTACAAGCATCATTTCTTTCAAAAATTTTCTGTATTTCTGAAATCTCTTTGATTCTGCATCTTTTTTTAAAATTGATCCTATTTACAGTTAATTGATTTTGTCCTATAACTGAGTCATGAATCTTTGTCTCTGAACTTAGTTCAGAAATTCATTCAACATTTTCCTTCAAACAACTTTAAAATAACAATATAAGTTAAATCCTGGAGCATCAGAGACAATAAAAAGCTGGGGCGAATTTATAAAATAATAATAATTTATAAAACTCATAAAAATAAGAGCCATTCCTCAAGTGATAGCTGGTTAAAGGATGAAAAGGCAATCTTCAGAATAAACCAAAGCTACATATAATCACATAAAAAAGTTCCAAATCACTATTGATTAGAGAAATGCAAATTAAACCAACTCTAAGGTACCACCTAATATTTGTCTGTAAGATTGGCTAATATAACAAAAAAAATGACAAATGTTGGAAAGGATGTGAAAAAATTGGGATACTAATGCATTGTTGATCAATTTGTCAACTGATCTAAACATTGTAGAGCTTTGAACTCTGTCCAAAGGGCTACAAATCTGTGTATACCCATTGACCCAGAAATACCACTACAAAGTCTGTATACCAAAGAGATAAAAAAGAAAAAGGAGGTGTATGTACAAAAATATTTATAGCAGCCCTTTTTGTGGTGACAAAGCATTGGAAATAAATATATATTAGAGAATTGATGAACAAGTTGTGGTATATGATTGTGACGGAATACTACTGTGATATAAGAAATGATGAACTAAATGGTTTCAGAAAAACCTGGGAAGATTCATATGAACTGATACGAAGTGAAGTGAGCAGAACCAGGAGAACATGACAGTAATAGTGTATGATGAGCAACTGTAAATGACTAAGCTATTCTTAGCAAACCAAAACAATTCAAAAATGCTTATGATGAACATCTCCAGAGAAAGAACTGATGAAATCTGAATACAGATCAAAGTATACTTTTTAAACTTTATTTTTCTTGATTTTTTTTGTTTGTTTGTCTTGTCTGTGTTTTATTTTGCAACATGGCTAATACAGAAATATCTTTTCCATGACTTCATATATATAATGTATATCAAATTGTTTGTTTTCTCAAGGGAAAGCAGGAAGAGAGGAAGAGACACAAGAAAGGAGAATGTTTAGAGCTCAAAATTTTAAGAAGTTAAATGTTTTTATGTGTAATTGAGAAATATTTAATGAAATAAATAAAAATATATTGAAGTAAAAAGATACTAGAATAAAATTTGTTATCTGTGTACAAATGGGGTAGTGAATTTTGTAATGGGGTTTATTTGGTTATGAGGAATAGTGTTTTTGGGTAATCTATACTTTCTTTATAATACCCCAATCATGCTAGGGCTCTAGTCTGGATTACATCTTGCATGACTTAAGAGTAAGGATCATCAGATTATAGATTTATAACTAGATGGGCCTTAAAAAGACATCAAGTCCAAACACTTAATTTTATAGGTGAAGAAACTGAGGCACAGGGAGGTCAAGCAACTTGTTTGGTGTCACATAGCTAAGTACTTAAAGTGGAATTTAAATTTAGCTCTTCTAGATTTAAATGTAGCACTCTAAACCCTCCTCCATACTGTGATGGCAGGGGCAATCTGGGAGGTATTCTGAGATTAGCTGCTATTTAAAATCTATGTATTTTATATGTATTTTTTTGCATCTTTCCACCTCCATCAGAATGCTAGCTCCTTGAGGACAGGGACCTGTTTTGGCCTTTCTTTATATCATCAGCAGTTAGTATACATAGTGTCTGGAGCATATTAAGTGTTTAAAAAATGTTTATTTATGTCTAGATCTATTAAATAGATATAATTATACTTTTGCTAATTATTTTACAAGGTAATTATTAGGAAAATGTTTTGCTAAACTAAAATGGTTATAGAAATTTGATATAGTCATACTTTTCTTCCCCTACCTTCTTACTGGCTTATACCATTGAGTTAATAACCTTTGAGGAGGCTATCTGTGGAACTGTGGGAATCATATAGTCACAAAAAGAGAGTGAAAAACATGAATTTCCCAGACTATTATATTCAGCTGGTTGGGCAGTCTGTCAATCATCTCATTAATATGCATTATTGTAGACAACCACTTCAGATAAACAATGAAATGGATCTAGAATTAGATAGAAGGAAGAGAGGAGAATGGGATGGATGTATTTGGGAAACAGAATAGTATGTTCAATGATCCCCAGAGGCTTATTGTCAAAAACAACACACACAAACATGCACACATAATTATACACACACAAATACACACAAAGAGGCTGATGTCTTTTATAATGATGTCCTCTAGTGAAGGCCTACTGTACAAGGGGTGAATCATCTCAGATGCATTTATATGTAAATGTGAAAAAAGAGTAGCATGGGGCCCACTAGGTGGTATAGTGAATAGAGCACTGGTCCTGGAGTCAGGAGGACCTGAGTTCAAATGAAAGAAGGAAGGAAAGAAAGAAAGAAAGAAAGAAAGAAAGAAAGAAAGAAAGAAAGAA
>NW_020945014.1:8744835-8767143 GCF_900497805.2 Vombatus ursinus | reverse complement strand
AAAGAAAGAAAGAAAGAAAGAAAGAAAGAAAGAAAGAAAGAAAGAAAAAGTAGCATGGAAGAGTGTTGGAATCTGCATTGATAAAGGGAATAGTCATGTCAATGAATATACGTATCTAAGGAGGTAGTGTTACATTCTATAGAGATAAGATATTAAGAAAGTTTGAGGGGAGGGGGCAGTTTTCTGAGGGACAAGTTCAATGTACATCCTCTGTTGAGTCACCTAATGCCTTAGATCCTCAATTTCCCCATCTTTAAAATGACAAATATTACAGAGAATGATCTCTAAATACTTTTCCAGATCAAAATTCTGTGTCTGTTCTATAATCAATAATTTGTTCAACAATTTGTCAGGGAGGCTATCTGGATTACTTCTTCCATAAGAACAAGGGTGAGTTTCTCTTGGGATGGATCCTTAGAGGTATTCACTTCTGCCTGGGCCTTGAACTTTGGTCATTTGCCAGAATATTCCATAACAAAGAGATCAGTGATATATAAATCAGAAAATCCTTACTAAAGTTTCAACTCTAAGTGGGTTAGCTCACCACTCTCCTATGTCCCAGGATATCCCTCCTCTACCAATCTGCAAAATGGGTATAACTCAGTTGGAAGCTTCCTTCCTAGCCCTAAAATCTCTACTCAAATGTAGGTCCCGGGGGCCTAAGTTTCAGGCTCAGCCCCATCTTGAAAGTACACTAGTCCCCTTAGCTTTGAAGAATCCTTCAAATTTGGTGAACTGAATGAGCAGCCAGAGAAAAGACCTGGGGAAACTTGGTTATACTAAGGACTTTGTCAGGTCTTTGTTACTTGATTTATAATTTAAAATGGTTATTGTTTTTATGGTAATGCATAGAAATTTCCTCTGAATCACACTTTGGTTCATTCAGTCATTTATTCATTCAACTGCGTCATTGTTGAATAGAATGCAAGTGCAGATAAAAATCAAAACAAAACAAAACAAAGCAAAATTGATGATCCAGAACTTAATATTTCTAGTCCCTTCCTCGCAGCCAAGCCACTGGCTCATCCCACAGAGTTTATGGCTTCCTGATCAGGCCATTTGTGGTACTGTGGGACCGGGCCATGCAGATTCATATCTGTACAGACCTGATTCCTGACAAGATTTAAAGAAAAAATAGATGTATATACATTTATATTATTACTGTATTTATTCACCAATGTATAAACAGCTACTTACATTTAAAGCAGTGAAAGGTTCTATGAAGAAATCAAAATATAACCCAAGATTACTGTCACCAAAGGAGCTTAAAATAATTTTGAGATGAAAAGACCTAATAAAAGGGGAAAATATGTTATACAGAAACACAATTCACAATACAAGATAGTGCTTTAGGGACAAAATGACAAATGTCCCTATGGTGGGGAGGGATGCATTTGCACTGAGGGACCAAGAAGGATTCATGGAAAAAGCAGGACTTTGAATGGAAATTATAATTCAGATGAATGATGTGGAAGGGGCATGATATTGTGAATAAAGCAAAAAAAACAGATGTACCTGCACAGACACATACATATACACACATGTACATACATACACACACACACATGCGCACACACATATATACACACAGGTTCATAAAAGCATGTGCGTCCAGAGGGGGCAGAGAGAGGAGAGAAGGCAAAAAGGAGGTAGGAAGGATCATAGTATCAGAGAACCATAGAATTGGAAGATTCCTCCAGTCACCTTGGCTAAACCCTTTACTACACAGATGAGAAAATGGAGACCTGAAGAGCATAAATATACACATACACATACACACATATATAAATTACAAAAAGACAAAAAAAAATATTTCCACAGTGCACATAGGGGATACCCTTTCCCACATGCTACAAAGTTACCTGTGCAGGAAGGTACACACAAAAAGACTTTATATAATCAAAGAACACCTGTAGTGGAAATGTATGTGGCCAAGGAACATACAAGTAGAGATACTCGTTTAAGAATTATGTTTGAGCGGCAAACACATGGCCAAGGCAACTCAGGCCTTTATGACTGTACAGCTGATTACCGATAGCCGTTAGTGTTGTCTTCAGACCGCTTTCTCCTGAAACCTCAAGTATTCTTTCTGTTACCAGTTTCTGGGCTTCTTCTCTTCAGAGCCACCTGCTGGCCACCCCATATCCAATTTGGTAAGGGAAAATAAACAAACAAAAAACCTAAAAAAACCTCTCCCTGATAAGAGCAGAGTGACAGCTCTCTAGTTATAATTTCATCTGTTATCCAAATAACCCAGCCAAGGGGTGTGAAACAGAAGTCAGGAAGAGAGCACACAAGCTGTAATTAAGGCAGTTTATCAGGCTGTTTAGATCTGGGGCAAAATAAAAAAAAAACATTGCCTCAGAAGGAAGAAATAGAGGCTCACACTTTTGATTTTCTCGTTTATGTATTTTTTAAAGATTTTTTTCAATATTCTAGAGAGTATATATAGATATACATGCACATATATGCACAAATAGACATGCATGTTATGTCTGTATATGGATAGAGGGAGAGAGGAAGAGAGAGAGAGACAGAGAGAGAGAATGTTTTATTTTTACCTCTAATCTGTCTTCCCATGTTGAAGAAGCATGATTCAGGATAGTATAAAAGAAACAGCCCAAGCCATCCAATGATCTGGACATGACCTGAAATCATTCAGGTCAGGGACTCATCAATAAGAAGAGAGGTCAATAAGAAGGTTCAGTGTGACCCAGTCTGACTTGTACTTAAGGCAAAGTTTGGTGACTGAATGGAAGATGTATTGGAGTGGGAAGGCAGGCAGACCCACTAGTAGGCTTTTCCAAGTTCAGGTGCGAGGTGATGAAGGTCTGTCCCAGAGAGGTGGCAGTGTCAGAAGAGAGAAGGGGACAAATTCCAGAGGTGTTGCAGATGCAAATTCAATGGTCCTCGGCAAGATAATTGGATTTGTAATTAAAAGATCTTTGCTAAATTGTGAGAGAGCAATTTATGTGAAATAATGAGACTAGAAGCCAGATTATAAGGGGTTAAGAAGAGGACAAGAGAAGAAAAAATGGAGACACCTACTGTAAATGGTCTTTAGCCACAAAAGACAGAAGATATATGGGATGATAGCAAAAATAAAAAGAACAGGTTTTTTGAGGATAGGAAGGACATGGCAGTGTTTTTAGGCAGTAGAGAAAAAGTCAGTAGATATGAAAATAAGTGAAAGAGTTGGTATGCAAGAGGGGGCAATCTGTTGGAATGTAATTATTTGAGCATGTAGAGGCTTTAACATTCGTAAGGTAAGGTAAGGAGTAAGGCCACCCAATTATGTGAGACAAATTTGAAGGAGCAGACAGTGACTCAAGACATACGTGTGATATGAGATGAGGAAGAAGAAAGAAGAGAGAACTCACAGTGAATGGTCTCTATTTTATTTCTGCTAATTATGAAGCAAATATATCAGTTGAGGAGATGAGTGTAAGGGGAGACATGGAAAGTTTGAGGATAGATGAAAAGGTATGGAAGAGAACTGTGGAGAGTGGGATAGTGAGTTGAAGTGGGAGGTATAGTTGAATTGCCTAACAGCAGTGAGGGACCAGTTGAGGGTGTGTAACATAAATTTGTAGTGGACCTAATCAGAGTGGTTGAGTGACATTCTCCACCTTCATTCTGCAGAACAGTGTATAGGGATAAAAGTGGAGGATGGTGGAAGTGATCTGAGGCTGAGACTTAACAGGACATAATAGGTTAAATGATAAGGGGACTGGGAACTCAATAGAAAAGAACATTATAGATTTTAATTGGTTCTCCAAAGGATTGAGCTGTAAAAAGGAGGACAGAGTGAGTAATGAACAGTAGTTGGCCTGGGAGAGAATTGAGAGGTTAAAGTATTTGAGGTTACAATGTGAATGAAGAATATAGTTTTCTAAGAGAAGGTGAGAAAAAGATGGAAAGCCAATAGATCACGGTCAGAGAAGGGGATTTTGGAACTCAGATATGGAGATAGTACATTTGTGAGTGATGGCAAGATCAAAGGCATGACCATCTTTGTGTATGATGGAGATGGACTTGAGTAGTAGGTCATGGGAAGTGAGTGGGTTGAAGAACTGAGTGAGTGGTTCTGGTGTTTGAAAGAAATTCAATACTTATGTTAAATACATATATATGTATTTCATATATATATATTTCATAAATATACATTTGATATATATATGTATGTCTCCTTCTTTGAGGGCAGGAATTAGAGAGGGGAGAAAGATTGTGAGCCATGTACCAAACTCGTTGAGGAAGGAAGGGAAAGGGCCTGGAAGTTTGTAGATGACAGCTACTAGAAATTTGATTGGATTGTGGAGGTGAATAGCATGAATTGCAAGGAAGAGAGGTTATTGACTTATAGAGGTAGGGAAAAAAATCTGAAAGTAGTAATATGAAGCAATGAGTATTCCATTTATCCAGCCTCAGGCAGTGAGCCAAGGGGAATGTGAAGATGCAGCCAACACTGGAAAGGGTGACCAGAGAGGTTATGTCAGCAGAAGGGAGACATGTTTAAGTAATGGCTAGAAGGTAAAAGGAGTGGGATAGAAAAATACATAGGATTAAAATAAGTTTGTTGCCTATGGAACAGGCATTCTAAAGAGCTGAGTGGAAGGGAGGGTGATGTTTGCTTGGAACTTTGGGTTGAGAAGATTGAGGGGCATGGGCATATATAATCAGGTGACAGAAGATGGAGAATAGAGTTTGTAGGATTATCTTCAGGGGTTCAGAATTATTGGTATATGTAGGACATGACTTGTGTGAGACTGTTTATCATTGAGTAGAAGGTACCACTCCTCTTCCTAAAGGAGGCTGAAGATGGAGCAAGAAACAAACATGATACAAAAGGATACTGTCTGATGGGAGACTCTGTTACACTGCTCCTCTTCCCTCCAAAAGCTAGAGATTAGGCAGAAAGCAATAAAGTAAGGAGATGGAATTTGAACCTGCACAGCAGAGAAAGAAGTTCCACTTTAGTGCTTTGTGCTTTACTTCTTTACTTATATTTAATTCTTCCTGTAGAAACTACTTAACAGAGATATTGTAAGGACCAAATGAGCCAAAAATCTATAAATCATTCTGCACATTTTAGAGTTATCTATAAATGTGTTTTTACAAGGTGATCAATTTTGAGAGATAGAAGAAACCTTAGAGGTCATTTAGTACAACTCTTCATTTACCAGCTGAATATTCTGAGTCCTTGAGAGAAAGGAACAAAAGGGAAAAAAATTATTGCGTGAGACACTGTGCTAATAGCTTTACAAATATTATCTCATTTTATCCTTATAACAACTCTAGGTGGTAGGAACTACTATTATTATCATCCCCATTTTACAGTTGAGGAAATGCAGGCTGGAAGAGTTTAAGTGATAGCATAGGCTTACATAGGTGGCAAGTGTCTGAAGCCAGATCTAAATCACATCCTTTTAACCACAGGTCCAGTGCTCTATCCACTGTACTACCTAGGTGTCTCAGAGGCTAAATGGTTCACTAAAGGTCACACGCTGAATGAGGGGAAGGCTATTACATACATACAGGTGTTCTTACTCCAAGATCAGAGTTCTTTCCACAGTTTTCCATGAAGCCACACTTCTTCCTTTCCTGGGAGGTAAAGACAACTTTTTCTTTTATTACTTGGGAGTTTGAACATGTGGGAATTGTACAACAGGAATATCACCTCTACCTCAGATCTGCAGAGTCTAGTTGATTCACCATGTTCAGATCTCTGGCCATACAGATAGGGCTCTTTAGAGGCAGAATTCTCCCAGTGGTGGGAGACACCCTCTTCTGAGAAGTTGTCACAGAAATCAACCCCTATAGGGAAACCAGCACCCAACTCAAGAGCCATCAAATTCATAAGACAGCCAGCAAGGTTAGAAATATCTCTCAGGATCACTGTTTGGCTACCATTAGAAAGGGGACAAATGGGGCAGCTAGGTGATGCAGTGGATAGAGCTCCAGCCTTGAAGTCAGGAGGACCTGAGTTCAAATCTGGCCTCAGACACTTGACATTTATGAACTGTGCACCCATGGGCAAGTCACTTAACCCCAATTGCCTTACCAAAAAAATGAAACCAAACAAACAAAAAACAAAGGGGACAAATGGCAAAAATGCAGTCAGGTGCTGGGACTTAAGGGCCTGAAGTCCAACCTGTGCCTTACCTGGGCAAGCATGTGATCTTGTTCACATGTGTGGGCAGTTTTCATTATTGATGTGAGGAAAGGGGACACAGTCACTGACCTCTTTTCTGGAAGTCCAAGGCAGACTCTTAAATAACAATCAAAAGAGAGAGAGGGAATGAGAGGAAGTTGTTTCTGACTAGTTCCTCTTATATCCTAGAGAGGGAGCAGCTCTTCCTGTTTCACTCACAAATCATTTTTGAAAAAGGTTCAAGTCATGGGAAAGGATAAGGATCAGTCAAGAGCCCCTGTTTACAGATTTCCTTCAACAAGAGACCTGAATTTGTGCCTCCACCTCCAGAAATGTCTAAATGCATGTTCAGTCCATTTTCCCATGTTCCACATATCTGCAGCCCCTCTTACTCCCGTGTCATACCATGAGAACCAGGGAAATGGAAGGATCAGAACACAGGTAGGCAGTCATTATTCAGAGTCCTCTGACAGTCCATGACTTTTGACCTTGAAGGAATTTCTTTCCAGTGTAAACTGTATATAGAATATGTGAAAAACAAAGCACAATACTACCAGTCAAGAAGGAAGGGGATCACCCAGATCCTGATTTCTGCTGAATTGTTCAAGGAAAAATGGTGGCTCATGGTTAGATACATCATCTCCTACTTGCCTTCATAAAGGGCCATGACTCATTCTCTTTCTCTGACAGCTAAGCCAAAACAGTGTTGTCTCTTCCTTCTTGATTTTGGTCATGTGTCTTTGATCCTGAATTCTCTTTGTACCATCTCTAGAAACTTCTTTTTTACACAAGTTCCTTCAAAGTCAAAATAAATGGGAACTCTAAGAAATGGCTACCCTAGCAGATGTTTTTGTTACTCAGGCCTCCAAGGTAAAGATGAGGGAAAGTTTACATATAAACATGTATAAAAACACACATATGCCAACAGATACATTCTATTTTCCTTTGTTGCTTAATATAATTATTAGGTTTTTATTAAAAATGAACCAGTGTCAGAATAAGGAAGATGATAATCCTATTTCCCTCTGGCCATATCATATCTGAAATCAAATTTATGGGGATAACAATTTAGGAAGCACATTAACAAGCTGAAGAATGTTTAAAGGAAAGCAACTATGATTATGATGATAAGACTGTACAAAATAGCATATAAGGATCAGTTAAAAGAACTGGAGCTATTTAGTCAGTACAAAAGAAGGCTTAGTTTAAAGGCTGTTAGTGGAAGAGAGATCAGAATTCTTCCTCTTGGTCACAGAGGACAAAACTGAAAATAATACGAAGAAGTTACAGGCAGATTTCAATTTAGTATAAGGAAGAACTCCCTAAGAATTCATATACAATAGAGTGAACAACTTTATCAAGGACTGTAGCTTTCATGGTTAATTGCTCAAATCAGAGGACATTTGTCAAGTGCACTATAGGTAATGTTCCTTTTTTAGGAAGGGATATGGATTACATGACTTTTGAGGTCCTTTCTAATTCTGAGATGCTATTTTTCTATGACTACCTCTATTTTAACACCAAATGAAGTGAAATTCATTCCATTTTGTTTCACTATGTTGCTTTGATTTTTTTTTTCTTATTCATTTTCTTTAAGATTGTGTTTTGGAAATCTTTGAGGTGAATGTTTCTAATTTAAAATAGGAATCATAGGGTCTTTGTTCTATGTTTTGTTTTCCCTTTAAGTAAGGAACATAAAGGAGCTTTTGACATTTCTCCTGATTCCTGTGATGGGATTGGATGTGTATGGATTTTTTTTGTTGCTGTTGCTGTTGTTTTTGTTTTTGTTTTTGTTTTTTGTTTTTTTACAATGGGATTAGTATGTGATTGTTTTGCTATGACCACATGCTATTGGTCTTGAAATACAAATGCCAACAGTCTCAGAGATCTGAGACTCAGAGAATCTCAGAATTTTAAGGAATGCAGAAATCCAGGTTGTACAACCCATACTTTCCCAGGAATCTCCGCTACCATATCACCAAAAGGTGGTCATCTAAACCCTGAGGGAAAACCTAATGCCTCCTAAAATATCCTTAAATTCCACTATTGAATATTACTGATTTTAAGGATTTTTTTTGTACTGAGTTGAAATCTATTTCTATAAATCTCCCAACATTGTTCCTCATTCTGCCACTTAAATCCAACAGAATTAATTTAATCCCTCTTCCACATGAATATTTGAACACAATTATTATGCCACACACAATGATTAAACATTCAGAGTTCCATTAACTGAGGATTACATGTCATGTTGGTGGAGTATCTCTGTATGGTAGCCTTCTCAATCTGGATATGCTCCAGTTTGTCAGTATCTTATATAAAATGTACACCCATAACTAGATAAAATTATCTAGATAGTGCCTGAACATGGAACAGTAGAGTGTGTGGCAGCATGGTATAGTACAAGGGTGGGAATCGGAGGCCTGGAGGCCACATGTAGCCTTCTAGGTCCATGAATGTGGCCTTTTGACTGCATCTAAGTTTTACAGGACAAATCCTTTTATTAAGGGGATTTGTTCTATAAAGTTTGGATTCAATCAAAGGGCTGCTCTTGAGGACCCAGAGGGCTGCATGTGGCCTTGAGGTCACAAGTTCCCCACCCTGGGATAGTGGAAAGAACACTGGCATTGGAATCAGAGGACTTGAGTCTAACTCTTATATCATCATTGACTTAGAGCCACTGTGCCAAAGCGGGTAGAGGTCAAGCTTTGGAGTTGAGAAGACCTGTACCCAAGTATTCGCTTCCTCAAGGCCATGGGCAAATTGTTTACCTTCTGAGTGTCCAAGACAATTCCCTAAGAATACAAATTTCAGCTTAGTTGTCTCTCTGCTTCAGGAGGAGAAATTGTTGTGCTAGGAATTTCTTACACAGATGAAAAACATATTTCTGGAACAAATGAAGAAACAAACAAACAAAAAAAAAACCCCAAAACAACAGCAACAAAAAAAAAAAACCACCTCCACAAAAATATCTCAGAGCTGGAAAGAGCCTTCGTAGTCATGTATTTTAAGGCCTGTATTGCATGTAGTAATCTTTCCCAGAGTATTACTGATTTTTATGATTCTTCTGTTCTAGTTCTCTCTTCCCCCCTACCCTTTAATGTGTCCATCCTCCTTTTGTCACAGTCATCCTCTCCCTGATTATGTCCAAGGCTTAGAATGATCTGACTGACCTGGTTTAACTTACAGCCAATATTACATGAGCCCCAAGAGGCACCTCACTTTCTCTTTTCACAAGAATTATTAAAACCTCCCTTTCTGAATGGTGAACAGTTTTTAACTCAGAAAATATTTGTGGAAAATTCAGTAGGCAGAGCCTTGTTTGGATGCTTTGAGATATATTTACCCTCTATTTCGTGTGAGTGAAGCCTTCCTGTCTGCTTAGCAGAGATAGCCGAGCATTGGGAAACAGCTCCATTTGGCTGTGCTAGCCTTCCACAGTCCAGAGAGTACTCTGTTCCCAGGAAGACTGGCCAACACAAGGCCCATTTACAGCTTAAGTGTGTGATTTTCTCAGGAGTAACGTTGTCGACGATCGTGCTACTCCATCTGGATGCCTCCCATTGGTTTGTGTTAGGGCAGTCACATCACATTAGCTGTGTCATCCAATATCGCTCTGCACTGGTGGGCGAGTGCAATCTGATGTTGAGGTCACTGGGGAGCCAGGAAGAAAGATGATTTCTGAGAATGACCATGAAGTGAAACATTTCAGATGTGGAAACAGTCAGTATCCCATAGCACTTAAACAACCTAGTACAGATGCTCTGGGCAGGCTATTGGCAAAATTGGGGAGCAAGGGAAGGCAGGCTTTGATGCTTTTCCAAATCTCCTTCATCCCATTTTTCATGCACATCCTTCAACACTCAGAGCCCTCCTCTGGTCCAGGTTTCCACTGTGGTACCATCCCACATCCCTAAGCTCCCCTTTCTTCTCAAATCTTACCTTCTTATTTCTGCTTTTCTCAATAATGATGGCTGACATTTACATAGCATGGTATTTTGTAAAGTGGTTTATAATGATGAATTCATTCAGGCCTCACAACAACCCTTTGAAGTAAGTGATACTGCTATCTCTATTTTATAAATAATGAAACTGAAGCTCTAAGAGGTTATAACTTGCCCATGGTCACATTGTCAGTAAGTGGTCAAAGATTTCAATCCAAGATTTTCTGACTTGACATCCAGCATCCTATGCACTATTCTGACTCTGTATAATCTAGTGTAACTTATTCCCAAATGGAAATCATCTGTAAAAATCTCTGATACGGTACCAGATTTTATTTCAAGACTTCCAAAAATGATGAACCTGTTCTAACTCAAGGAAGATTTTCCCATCATTGCTGAACTCTCACTATAGGATCATGGAATCATAGATTTGAAAGCAACCTCAGTGGCCATGAAGTCTAGCCCCCTAATTTAACAAACAAACCAACTAATGCCCAGGAAGGTTAAATATGTTGTCGGTCATCACATAGCTGTAACTGACTGACAGAGTTAAGTTTCAAACCCATCTTCTGGCTCTAAACACAGAGTTCTTTCTATTTTTCCTTATATTGAGCCAAAATTGATCTTTTACCTGTTTATATCCACTACTCCTAGATCTACTCGCTGAGGCTAAGGTATAGAATTCCATCCGTTTTCATGTCCCAAAAGAAACGTCAAAAGGAGGCAGATTATTGTTAAAGAACTTTTAAATATCTATAGCTGTTCAACAATGGAATGGACTTTCTTGAGAAGTAGTGAATTCTCTAACATTTGAGGGATTCAAATAGTGATTAGCCTTGAGTTCACATCATATGAGGACTGCTTGAAGAAATTGGATATTCTTAGCAAAGAGAAAATAAGATTTATGGGAATTTGATTGCTATAAACAAATATGTGAAGTACTGTCATGTAGAGGTGGGATCTAACTTGTTTTATTTAGCCCCAGAGGCTATGCATGCAAGTTTCAAGGATGTCAATTTAGGACTGATGTCAGGAAAATCTTATGAAAAATTAAAAATGTCCAAAAGTGTAATGGCCTCCTTCAAGAGATGATAGGTATCCACTATTTGGAGGTCTTCAGGGTGAATGATAATTTGTCTGTTATGTTATATATGAGAGGTTCCTTCATGTAAGGATTGTACTAGATGGAGTATGAGAGGTCCCATTCGGTCCTCTAATTCTAATTCTGTGATTTTGTGATTTAAGGGATGCTTTTAACATTTCAATTCTATGACTATGAAAAGAAAGTTGGAGGGAGGAGAGGAGAGGGGAGGAGAAAAAAGGAGAATAGAGGAGAGAGGGGAAGAGAGAGGGAAAGAAGGAAAGGGAAAGGGAGGGAGGAGGAAGGAGAATAAGACAGACATAAAGAGAAGCCAAATTCAAAAAGTATTTGTAATAAGACTGCTAAGTGCCTAGCATTTAGGCACTTAAAAAAACAAAAAACAAAGATTAAATAAGACAGTTACTCTCATCTTGGTCCTCACAATCTAGCAGAAGATTATTACATACATACATATGTAGATATCGATACACACACACATACATACACAGAGACACACAAAACAATTTGCACTTTATGAAATGTGAGGAATTATGACTGTCCAAAGAGATCATGCATGTCACTGTGAAAGAGGCAGTGTTTAGGCTTGCATTTAAGGATGAGTAATAATAACAAGAGCTGTCATTTAAAAATCGTTTGCAAACAATTTTACAAACCATCCTATTTTATTTCCATAGCAATCATGTAAAGTAAGTGTTATCATTATTATCCCTGCTTTGAAGATAAACAACATAATCCAGGGAGATTGTGACACACCAGTAATGACATTCTAAAAAGGTATTTGGACCCCTTTCTTCCCGACCCCAAATCTCTAGCCCACTACAGCATGATGTCTACAGGCAAATATGTGTGTGATGGTGGAGGACAGACAGAAATAAAACTGGAGTCAGGAATACTGAATACATATTACCTATGAGATTAGGTCCCTTTGTCACCTTAGACTTTATCATCTTTCAGTCTGTTTTCTCACCTGGAAAATGAGGAGAAAAATACCTCAAACACTTTCCTCATAGGCTAATCACTGTGATCAAGAGAAAGAACATGCATAAGGGGTTTTGCAAATCTTACTAGGATATAGAATGTTAGTTTTTATCACTTGGGAATGAATTGAGAGATGGTGTGACAATAGGGAAAGCGCAGGTATTTGGAGGGATAGTGTTTTGTTTTTTGTTTTTTAGTTTTAATATAGTGTACAATATGCCGTAAAAAATGTGTGATTAAGGCTAGAAAGAAAATAGAGCTTCAGAGCTAGAAGTAGCCTCAGAAATCAATTAGTTTAACATTTCTTCATAATATAAATGAAACTAAGGCCCAAATGGAACAGCTGGGACTTGAACTCAGGTTCCATGTTTTGTTTTGTTTTGTTTTTTCCCTCAGGGCACTTCCCACTGTATTACATTGTTTCTTAAGGATGGAGGATTTCTTGGTTGTTTGTATATAAATATGTAAAGACTCATTTGCTGGGAAATCATTGTGCTTAGCAACTTGGTTGTCAACTGGACCTGGCCTTCACAGCTATAATCTCAATGGAAAGCTTCTCTTAAATGTCCTGTGGGCTGGCCTTCTTGTGCAGAATGTACCTTAGCAATCGAGCCCTGAAGCAAAACAGGTTGCTAAATTTTCTGAAGCGGGCCGTGTTTCTCCATTATAACCTTCTCCTTCAGCTATTTCTTTTTTACTTCCTGGCCCATCCTCTATACATGCCTTGACCTTTAGATTGAGTTTAATATATAGAATTCTTGTTTTAGAAGCAGGAAGGCCTAGATTGAAATCTGACCTCTCATATTCATTTTGTTATATGACCATGAGCAAGTCACTTAACCTGTTTGAGTCTCAGATAATTTACCGGGAAAAGGGGGATAATAATACCTACGTGGATATTGTGAGACACAAACAAGGCAATCTAAATAAAGTAATCTGCAAAACTTGAAAGTGCTATTTAAATATTACTGTTATTGTTATTATTTGAATTATATCCATTAGAATGTAAGTTCCTTAAGAACATGAGGTATTTTTTGTATTTTTTTTTGTGGTTTGTTTGTTTTGATGCTTGAATGACTAGAATAGTGCCTTACACATAGTAGAGCCTAAGTTAATATCTCATTCTAATTTTTTATAGACTTCAGATAGAAATGGTACTGGGAAAAGTTACCATCCTGCTATTATCTTTTGTATCTAATGTTTCATAGGTTGTTACATAAGTAGATAAAATAACCTCTTTAAAAACTGGATTTTGGAGACACTGATTAAGACATTGTTATGAAGAGTGTCTTCAGGAATAGAAAAGATAGCATGGGCCATAGATGGAAGGATTAGAGTGAGGACATAATCACCAATAGGCCTTGGTGATTAATTGGATATGTAGTATTAGAAAAGGAAAGAAAAAACAATGATTATTCCTCTAGTATTCATTCTAGGTTACTGGGAGAATAATAATGCCATCAGTAATAATGCTATGTATTAACAATAATAAAAAAGTCAAGGTGAAGATCAAGTTTGGAAAAAAAATTGATTTAAGTTTTGGACATGATAGCCTGTTTATTTTGCAACCTTTGCAAAAGAACTAACTAGATCACTAGTTTTCAATTCTATAAAGGAGATGTTGACAATAATGCCAACTCAACAGGAGTCAGAATTAAAGTGGGAGTAATCCTTAATGTTCAAGCCCATGACAAACATTAATTCATGTAAAATAAGACACTTATCTTCAAGAATCAAAAGAGCTATCTTGTAAAAGAGTGATTAGACCTGTTCTGTTTGTCCTAGTAGGCAGAACTAGGACCAAAGGTTGGAAGCTGCAAAGAGAAAAATTTAGAGTTTGTGTCAAGAAAATGACTTAATAATTAGAGTTGTCCAAAAGTAGAATGGACTTCCTTGAGAAGTGGTAAGTTACCTCTCCTTGGAGATTTTACAGTACATCTAATAGAAATTCCTTTAGGTATGGAAAAGATTAAATGACAATAGAGATTTATACTACTCTCAAATTCTGAAATTTTGTGATTTTGTAAAATATTTCCTCCCCTGGGTAGGCCATCTTTTCAGGGACAAACAGATGATGTTACAGAATCATGTAATGTCAAGGAAGAGGCAGTCTTAGAGGCTGTGTTATACAGCCTTCTCCAAATCATGAATGCCATTTATTAAGTAACTGTATAATTTGGAACAAATCACTTAATCTCTCTAAACCTCATTTTTTATGTAAAATTAGAAAACTGATTATATATTAAAGACCCTTTTCAGTTTTAAATTAATAATGTTAATAAAATGACTTGTCAAGTAATTTTTTTTTTTGCAAAGAAAAAGTTTCTAAACTCTTAGTGCTTAGGCAAGGTTTCAATTTCTTCAAATATTTTAACATGCTAATCAGCCTATTACATATTTTTGAAGTTGATAATGGAAGTCATAGCAATGTTTTTTTAATTACATTTCTGAAATTATTCCTTATTTCTGAATTTTTTTTCAACATTTGGTGACTATTTTTCTTAGTAAGTACTCTCTCCATTGATGAAGACTTCAATTCCTCTATAATTCTGGCTATGGTCTTTCTGAATGATTATAATGAAACCAAGTCTTTGGTGATGGATATCTCTGATGATAGATGGACAGTCAGTTATTAAGAATAAACCCAGGCTTAACAGATTTCTAGGGGCTGCCAAAACATACATTCTTTTTTTTTTTTTTTTTGGTTAAGGGTTAAGTGACTTGCCCAGGGTCACACAGCTAGTAAGTGTCAAGTGTTTGAGGCTGGATTTGAACTCAGGTCCTCCTGACTCCAGGGTCAATGCTCTATCCACTGTACCACCTCTCTGCCCTAACATATATTCTTTGGCATGGTTTTGATGCACTTTGAATAGCTCCATGGTATGGGGTCAGTGAGGGCAGCTAGGTAACACAGTGGTTAGAGAATTGAGACTAAAGTCAGGAAAATCTGAGTTCAAATCCAGCCTCAGGCACTAGCTGTAAGACCCTGGGCAAGTCATTTAACCCTGTTTGCCTCAATTTCTTTATCTGTAAAATGAGCTGGAGAAGGAAATTACAAACCACTCCAGTATCTTTGCCAATAAAACTCCAAATGGGGTCATGAAAAGGTGGACATGACTTAAAGAACTGAACAACAACAATAAAATGGGCTCATCACATGAATTTTGGTCATCAGAGAGGAGTCTTTAATAGGGTTATAAAGATTCCTTGTGTATTGTTAGGGTTTGTAAATATATTTCTTATGTGCTGTTGAAAACTGGAAAAGAATATGGCAGAAACTAGGCACAGATCAAAATCTCCCACCATATGCCAAAATAAAGTCAAAATGGGTTCATGATTTAGATATAAAGGTTGATACTATAAGCAAACTGAGAGAGCAAGGAATAGTTTATCTATCAGATCTATGGAGAACAGAAGAATTCATGACTAAATAGGAGATAGGGAACATTATGAAAAGCAAAATGGATAACTTTGATTACTTTCAATTGAAAAGTTTTTGCACAAACAAAGCCAATGCAACTAAGATTAGAAGGAAGGTAGAAAATTGGGAAAGAATTTATACAACCAGTCTCTCTGCTAAGGGCCTCATTTCTAAAATATATAGAGAATAAAGTCAAATTTATAAAAATGCAAGTCATTCCCCAATTGATAAATGGTCAAAGGATATGAACAGGCAGCTCTCAGATGAAGAAATTAAAGCCATTTATAGTCATATGAAAAAATGCTCTAAATCACTTTTGATTAGAGAAATGCAAATCAAAACAACTCTGAGGTACCACATCACACCTATCAGATTGGCCAAGATGGCAAAACAGGAAAATTATAAATGTTGGAGAAGATGGGGGAAAATTGGAACACTAATGCATTGTTGGTGGAGTTGTGAAATGATCCAACCATTCTGGAGAGCAATTTGGAACTATGCCCAAAGGGCTATCAAAACGTGCATACTCTTTGACCCAGCAATAGCACTTCTAGGGCTATATCCCAAAGAGATCATACAAATGGGAAAAGGACCCACATGTACAAAAATATTTATAGCAGCTCTTTTTGTGGTGGAAAAGAATTGGAAATTGAGAGGATGCCCATCAATTGAGGAATGACTGAGCAAGTTGTGGTATATGAATGTAATAGAATACTATTGTTCTATAAGAAATGATGAACAGGCTGACTTCAGAGAAACCTGGAAAGGCTTGTATGGTCTGATGCTGAGTGAAGTGAGCAGAACCAAGAGAACGTTGTACACAATAACAGTCATGTTGTGCAATGACTAATATTGATAAACTTAACCCTTCCCAGCAACACAAGGATCTAAGACATCTCCAAAGACCTCGTGATGGAAAATGCTATCCACATCCAAAGAAAGAACTATAGAATTTGAATGCAGATCGAAGCATACTATTTGCTATTTTTTTCTCTTCTGTTGAGTTTTGTTTTCTCTTTCTGGTGGTTCCTCCTATTGCTTCTAATTTTTACTTACAACACCACTAATGTGAAAATATGTTTAATAAGAATGTGTATATATATATATAATATATATATATATATACATATATATAACCTATATCAGATTGTGCGCCATCTTGGGGAGGGTGGTGGGGAGGAAGGGGGAGAAAAATTTTAAACTCAAAAGCATATGGAAATGATTGTTGATAAATCAAAATAAATTAATTATTAAAAAAGAAGTGAATTGCACAAATTTGCTGAGAGAGAGAGAGAGCACAATTATGAAGTGCTTACAATGTCAAGGCACTGTATTATGCTCTGGGAATCCATATGAGAACACACAAAAAGTCCTTGCCAACAAGGATTTTGCATTCTAATAGGGGAATACAACACACGAAATGGTGCTAGAAGTTAGGGTGGAAGGGAAAAGCACTGGGGAGAGGCATGATGAGAAGACAGCAGGAAGTGGTGTGAAAGTCTGCTTCCCAGCTAGAAAAGGAAAAATACTCAAGCTTAAGTACTTTGTGATTTCATTTCACAAATTAATTGAAAAAATGAATCAAAAATTCATTTTATGGTTAAATTTATCTAGATCCAAGAGGCATAAATTGAAGTCCCCACTAGTATAGTTTATTGTGTATTTAGTCTTATAATTTGTTTATTTTTTGTTCATACAGAATATATTTGTTATTAATAACAATAATATTTATATAGCGCTTTAAGGTTACAAAGCACTTGGCATATATTATCTCATCTTGTCTTGACAATAACCCTGTGAAGTAGATGTTTTTAGTGTCCTTATTTTATAGGTGGGGAAAATGAGAGAGGGAGACTGAGAGAGTTTAGACACCCAGGGCCGCACAATAATCAAGTGTATCAGGATTCAGACTCAGGCCCTCCTGACTCCAAGTCTAGCACTAGCTTCCTGAATATTTATTAAGTGTTTCTCGTGTTAGGGGCAGTGAGGTGGCAAAGTGGATAGAGAGCCAGGCCCAAAGCTAGAAAGATATGAGTTAAAATCTAACTCCAGAAACTTACTAGCTGTGTGAACCTTGGCACTCAACATTCTTTTTTTTTTTCTTAATAGTACTTTGTTTTTTTCCAATAACATGTAAAGATAGTTTTCCACATTCTTTTTTATAGGATTTTGAGTTCCAAACATTTCTCCCTCCTTCCCTCTCCTGACCCCTCTTCAAGGGACAGCAAGCAATCTGATATAGCTTAGACATGTACAATCATGTTAAACATATTTCCACATTAGTCATGTTGTAAAAGAAGAATCAGAATAAAAGGAAAACAAAAACACAAGAAAGAAAAAAAAAACAAAAAATCCCCCAAAATGAATAGTGAATATAGTGTGTGGAATATAGTAAGAGTGAAAATAGTATGCTCTGATCTGCATTCAGACTCTATAGTTCTTTCTCTGGATGTTGATAGCATTTTTCATCATGAGTCTTTTGGAATTGTCTTAGATCACTGTATTGCTGAGAAGAACGAAGTCTATTACAGTTGATCATCACACAATGTTGCTGTTACTTTATACAGTGTTCTCTTGGTTCTGTTCACTTCACTCAGCATCAGTTCATGTAAGTCTTTCCAAGTTCATCTGAAATCTGCCTGCTCATCACTTCTTACAGAACAATAGTATTCCATTACATTCATACACCAGAACTTGTTCAGCTATCCCCCAATTGATGAGCATCCCCTCAGTTTCCAATATTTTGCCACCATGAGAAGGGCTGCTATAAATATTTTTACACATGTGGGTCCTTTTTCCCTTTTTTATGATCTCTTTGGGATACAGCCCTAAAAGTACTATTGCTGGGTCAAAGGGAAGGCATAGTTTGGTTGCCCTTTAGGTGTAGTTCTAAACTGCTCTCCAGAATGATTGAATCAACTCACAACTCAACCAACAATGCATCAGTGTTTCAATTTTCACATATCTCCAACATTCATCATTTCCCTTTTCTGTCATATTAATCAATTTGATAGGTGTGAGGTGGTACCTCAGGTTTGTTTTAATGTGTATTTCTCCAGCTTTAATTTCTTCATCAGAATACTGCCTGTTCATATCCCCTGACCATTTATCAATTGGGGAATGACTTGTATTCTCATAAATTTTAATCAGTTCTCTATATATCTGAGCAATGAGGCCTTTATTAGAAACACTGACTGTAAAGATTATTTTCCAGGTTTCTGCTTTCCTTCTAATCTTGGCTACATTGGCTTTGTTTGTGCTAAACCTTTTTAATTTAATGTAATGAAGATTATCCATTTTGCATTTCATAATATTCTTTATCTCTTGTTTGGTCACGAATTCTTCCTTTCTCCATAGATCTGACAGGTAAACTATTCCTTGCTCTCCTACTTTTCTTATGGTATCACACTGTATATCTAAATCATATACCCACTTTGACCTTATCTTTTCATACGGTGTTAGATGTTGGTAAAATTACCATTTTAGAAATCCACACAAAAGAAAAAGAGATTTGTCTAACCACATGCAAATTATAAAAGCAAAAGAGATGAAAAATGCATTTTGTTAAGATTCTGACACACAGCTGGACAGGGAAGCAGTGGAATTCTTACACTATATATATATATATATATATATATATATATATACATCATCTGAGTAAGCACAAAGGTGTACAATGAGCAGGGTCCAATTGTGAATAATAATAAAAGATTAGTCTAGATTTCATTTGGGAGATTCTGCAGAGCTTTCAGTAATTCCAAAGTACTCTCTATTTAAAATTACCACCAACATTTTAACAGAACTTTCCCACTAATGCTATATGGTTGCCAATTATGGAACAACACAATCTAACTCCTGTCTTCAACAAGTCAAGTCTACATGCATTTATTAAGCATTTGCAATGTGCTAAGTGCCATGCTTATTACTGGAGATATAAATAACAAGGTTGAAAACATTAAATAAATCTGGGCTGAAGGAAAGCTCTATGGTGGGTATGAGGGGGTTATAGCAAGTTACCATGAAAAAAAAAAGATGAGAAGGAGAACCTATCGAGATGAGTGAACAGAGATAATGCATTTGGGGCAATTGTTTAACAAGAATGAAAGACAATGGATGATGAGCATTCACAGTGTTGAATTTGTGACCAGGAAATAATAAAACAACTAAAGGAATTAGGATTCCAGGAAGTAGAGCTTCTGGAGGTAAGGAGATAATCATTCCCTTCGTTTCTGTTATAATAAGACCACATCAGTATCACTGTCTTCTGTCCTGGGTGTCACTATTTAGAAATAACATTGCTGAACTAGAAGAAGAATAGGAAACTTACATAGTTAAGGAACTTTAGTTCATGCCATGTGAGAATATTCTGAAAGAATTAGGAGTAGTTGTTCTGAAGACTCAGAATCAGGGGAGTAAATTAAAGAGTGACTTCAAGTATTGGAAAGGCTGTCATGTGGAAGTGGGTGTCAGCTTCTATTTGATCCAGAGGAAAGATATAGGAGCAATAAGTGGACGTTTCAATGAGACAAATTTAGTTTAAATGAGAGAAAGTGCCCAACAATTAAAGCTAATGAAACTTGCAAAAGTGGAAAGGACTGCTTCACAAGATACTGAGTTCTCCTTAATTAAGGGTCATCACAAAAAAGCTACAATACTATTTTTTAGGTTTGTCATCTGGAAGAAAAAAACTGTTTATTGTTCTTATTATTACTGTTGTTGATCCTAGATTAATCTTTTTCCTGTCAAAGAGATTTTGGGGAATATTTTTGTCATGTCACAATGATGGGGCTGATGGACCCCCAAAAAGAAAAGACCCTGAACTTTCTTGCAAATTTCAGGAACCCAGATTCCTGGCATTCGCTGGATGCCTCAGGCAAATGCCAGGGACTTGGTTGCTGAAATTTGTGGGGAAGCTCAAGGACTTTTCCTTTTTAGGGGTGCCATAAGCATCCCCATGAACCTCTTGTTTTCTGATTACACCTGCCTTCTGCTTTGTTGGTTTTCTGGAACCCTGCCCTCCTACCCCACCCCACCCTCCATCTGGAAGCATCTATAGTTAGAACATTCCAAGTTAGACATTTCCAGTTTGCTATCTGAATGGAAGCTCCCTGACTTTGACCCCAGCTGTAAGAAACATACAGAACCCTACCTTTCCCCATAATTCACCTGAGTGTCTCTGATTGAGGAAAAGAATGACTTCCAAGCTGGGGGAGATGTGCTAAAGCTTAAAACCAAGAGTTCTAGAACTTTTTCTTGCCATGGTCAGAAAACTATCATTCCCCAGTCTCCCTGGTGATATACTTGGTTGTATTCCTTTCTTACACCATCCTAGAATTTATTTTGTGCACTTACATGTTAGTCCCAGCCTCACTTTGAGGAAGGAAGATGGACTATTCTAGTTTGTAAGTTTTAGTCCTAAACCTAATGTGAAACATTGGTGGGCTAACCTAGTGCCCTTTTCTTGGGCTATGTAAGTAGCCTTCAATTCTGAGCTTTCTCTTAATCATACCAAATAACAACATCTATTGCTTTCAGTATTGATGGGCTTTTCTAATTCTTCTGCCCTGATAGTCCTTGCAATGGGCTTTAAAGGTATACTGTAGAGTGGAGTCCTTGTTAGGTATGGATAGGAAATGAGGTCCACTAAGAGTCCTTTTAACTCTGAAATTCTGTGTTTCTGTAGTCCATCTTTACAGAAGGACATAGCAAGAATCTTATACAATGAGATGACAGGGAGGACCTTAGACTTGTAACAGTGCTGAAAGTATCCTTAGGGAAATAATGAATCCATCAGTATCAACATATCTAATCAGAATTGCAAATGTGAAAAGTATAAAAGATTGGGCCTCAGGATGTAGCCTGGATTTAAGGTGGATTGGAGCCCATCACAAACTGTTTTCTTGTCATTTGGCTCTCTTTTCTAAAGTCTAAAAACTAAGGAAAAATAAGTAAACTTTATTGCTGGGTTAGATTAGTTGACTCAGCTAATAAAGGTTTTACTATAAATTATATCCCTGCAAAGGATAATAGACAAACCTCAGCAACTATCTAATCCAATATCTTTATTACAGATGAGGAAACTGAGGCAGTAGGAAATTTAATGGCATGCCTAATGTCATGTAGGGAGCAAATATCAAAAGCATGATTTGAATACAATTTCTCTGACTTCAGAACCTCTTTTCACTCTTGTGATGCCTCTCTAACTGATAATTAGCCCATATTTTTAAAAAGGCTAGTTAAATATGAACAGTTTTACACCAAAGCACCTAGATTCAGAAGGTCTCCTGGGATATAAAATACACTAATATCAAATGTTACACATAGAAATAAACCTAATCAGAAGTCATCCTGTGCATAACTCTTATTTTTTAGATGAAAAAAGTTGAGGTTCAAAGACAGGAAGTGATTTTCTCAATGCTACACAGTTAATTAGTATCAGATTAGAACCAGAACTTAGACCTTTGGTCTTATGACTGTTGTCCAGTGTTCTTTCACTTCAGATCCCAACTTCAACAACTCCTGTTACTAATCCCTTCCCTTTTAGATAACCTTTCCCCTACATGTATACATAATATGTATTTAATAAATTCTTGTTGACTGACTGAGAGACAGAAAGAAAGAGAGGGAAAGGAAAAGTGAGAGCAAAACTGTGAGCAAAGGAGAGAGAGGGAAGGGGAGAGGAGAGGAGAGGAGAGGAGAGGAGAGGAGAGGA
>NW_020945014.1:8558131-8744435 GCF_900497805.2 Vombatus ursinus | reverse complement strand
GGGAGGGGAGGGGAGGGGAGGGGAGGGGAGGGGAGGAGAGGAGAGGAAAGGAAAGGGAGTATACCTAGTTATCATATTGTCTCTGAGGTGAGATGATAAGCTCCTTGAAAGCAGAATTTGTTTTTGTTCTTTTCTGTATCTCTGGTACTTAACACAGTGCCTGATGTACAGTAAACAATTAATAAATATTTGTTGACTGATCATTGGTCACAGTACCTACCCCCCTCCCCCATAGATGTGAGTACAATCAAAACTTAAAGCTCTGCTTCCCCTCCCCCCATTTGACATCTTGTGTCTTAATTTTAAGTTGGCCTTTTAAAATAAAATTTAGTATGTATTTTTAAATGTTTCATTAAGTTTAAGTTGATTTCATTTGAAGAATATACATAATTATTTACAATTAGGTATTCAACAAATAGTCACTTTAACAAAATAGCCTGGAAACACACACTTATAAAATATGCTCTTCATGCCCATGTCGCCTCCCATGAGAAATAAGGACACAAATCTGGGGTCTGCAGTTTGAGGCCAGGCTACCCTTGAGGAATTTATGCTTTTTGAAAATTCACATTGCTGCAGCTATCTTTGTTACTTTAATTTCTCTATAAGTTTATGGTTTGCATTCACTGGGAATAGTGGCACAAATTATCATCCATGAATTTAATGGATTATTACTGAACTATAAGAAATCCTGACTATAAAGAATAAAAGATGTGGTAGTATGCATGTAACATACATGTGGTTTTATGTGTTGTATTCATATAGTATAATAATGAAATACGAGGACATTTGAAGAGGAAGTATTCTTAAATACATTGTGTTCTTGGGTCACTTCCATTGATCCATTTTTGTCCATCTAGGGACTTTGACTGCCTTAGAAAAGAAATTAGTTCTACTAGGAATTGGATTATAAATGAGAACAAGTGATAAATGTGGTTGCAGCTCTTTTTGCATTGTTTTGAAAGTTTTTTTTTTTTTGCCATCCCACCTAGTTAATATGAATCAAGCAACATACAGTTTGAAAGTGTTGATGAAGGATTTGAGTTTTTTCCTGTTGCTGCTATTGTTATTCACATTTCTGTCTAAGTTTATGGTTTGCATTGATCGGAGAGTTCTGACACAGATTGTTGTCCACGAATTTGAATATTTCTATATGAGAAGAAATTACGAATATAATGAGTATAAATTGTAATAGTACACACATAGTTGTATACATTTTGTATACTGGGGAATCCATTAGAAGTAGGCACCATGGGACACTCCTCAGGGACTATATCCTTCCCCTTTCCCAGAACAATGCCAACCCCCAACATACTCAACCCAGAGTTCCACTCTCCTTCAACCCTTGGATCTACTACACCCTTCTCAAGTGTCATTGCCAGAAACATGAATCTTGACAGAGTGATTGGAACATAGTAAATAGTTAATGAATGCTTCTTGAGTTGATTAACACTAATGGATGAGCAGAGGGTCACCAAAAACAATCCTTCTGATGGGATGGAATATCACTGGACCTTACCACTATCCTCTGTCCTGCAATTTGGGTATTTCCCATCTATCTGGGGTGAAATGGTAAAGGTTTAACAACTGGGTCCCTCCCCCTCAAAAGGACACACCTACACACTTTAAAGTTATTAACATTTTCTTAGGTAGATGTGATAAAAAATGCAATCAATCAAGCTCTGGTTCATAACCTTTGCCAATTGTTGAGGTGTAATGCTCACTGAAAATTGAACAATGTGCTCCTGGTTTGAGCTGGTTCCAGGACATGTCTGCATTTGATCTTCCTTTGTACCACAGGGACCATTAGGTCTTTGTCATTTGTCCTGTAGCTGAACCTTCCTCCAAATTGAATATAAGTTCTTTAAGAGGAAAGAAGCACTATTTTTTTTTCTGTCTCCAGAACTAAATGCAGTACCTGGGAAATATATTTAATACATGTTTCCCCCCCCTCCCCCATTGTATTCATATAAACATGAAGAGAATTACATATGTGAGTAGAAAGTAAATAAGCAAAGCCAGGAAAACTGTTCACAAAATGTTCACAAGAGTGCAAAAGGAAAAAAACAAACAAACAAATTATAATGACCAAATTTATCCCAAAGGAAGATTTTTATCTTTTATCTTTTTATTTCTTCTCTCCTTTGCAAAGATGGGTTACTCTAGTTAAGAGACATTGAATGTATTTTCAGATATGTCTGATATACTTTTTTTTTTATTTTGATAATTTGCTTTGTTGTTGTTTTTCTTTCCCTTTTTTAATTCTTTGTATATAGAAGTCACTCATCAAATAGGGAAAAGGGGAGAGATATATCCAGAAATGAAGATGATATTAAAAACAACCACCACCACAACCACAACAAAGGAAAGCAACAAGAACAATAAGAAGTTTATCGTTTATGAAATACATTCCTCAAAAAAACCCTGTGAGGTATAGAGTATAAGCACTGCTATCCCCATTGTACAGATGAGCTTTCTAAAGCTAAAAAAATGATTGAAGAACTTGACAGCAGTCACACTGACGTCCTGTGAGGATCAGAAGCCAAATCCAAAGATTCTGACTGTTGTCATTAATTTTATGACAACATATTTTTGTTATTCATAGCACATCTGATACCTCTGCCAAGTAATACACAGGACCCAGTGACTCCATTAACCTGAATCCCAACCTCTGCCTCTAGCATTTTACCAAGTTGCATCAACCCCTTTGTTAAATTTCCATTTGTGTCCAATTGACCCATGTTTCTAATGGTCAAATGAGTTCTTAAATGTATGACAGAATAAAAAGCAAAGTGAAACAATGCCCTTCTTTTGAGGTCAAACTATGCTTTGTAAAATCTGAATGTAAAAAGATAACAAAGAGGCATTTGAAAGGACCAGAAGGGCAACAGAGGGAGAAAACTGGATGAGCAATAAAACCCTAGTTAAAATTGGGTCTATGTGAAGAAAGCTGCCCACTCGCAGTTGAATTTCCTTAACTGAAGATGAACAGATGGACCTGACCATAGTGCATTTTCAAAATCACCAAAGCAATATTTTCTAAACACCCTTCTAATTGGCTTATTGTTTGCTCATTTGTTTTCCTGTTTCTATTTCAGGTTAGAATTAAATTTATATTTATATTATTTATTGGTCTATCTATTTATGTCAATATCACTCTCCTTAATGTATAATATGATTTCATTTTTTTTTGGTCCGTACTTGTGCCCCAGAAGTATAGGGGTCTCCCCAAACTGGAAACTCCTCCCATTGTGGCAACTCTGTACCTCATCTTTAACCAATAAACTGAGAGTGTTGCTTGGGTTACTTAACAGCAGTTTCCAAGAGTAATACAACCAGTATGTGCAAGAGAAAGAATTGAACATAAGTCTTCCTTCCTCTGAGGTGAGACCTCTCTACCTTATGTGGAACACTGTGATGTAAATAATAATATTAATGACAATTGCCTCAAAGTCCAACCCATAAACATAACCAGGAAAAGAGTATCCATAATGAAACAAAGACTGCCCAAACAGTGCTAATGGAGCAATGTGGAGAGGAATTAGGGGTCAACACTTGCAGGCTGATATACAGTAAAGATGTTGTATGCGCTGAGACTATTAGTATAGATTGAAAGGCCTGTATGAAACCCTGAAAATCCTGCCAGACGGGCTTTGAAGATACCACTAAGTTGAAAGTCTGCTGAGCGAAATGTGACTGTTTCTAAAAATCAAAGAAATAGACATAGTAGCTTAGAGCGCATGGCTGGCCCAACCCAAAGTTACCCTGATGATAGTATAGTATCATTTATAAAGTGCTTTATGATTGGGAAAGTGCTTTACATGTTTTACCTCATTTGATCCTCACAACAACCCTATGAAATATGTGTTATTGTTTTCTCAGTTTTTCAGATGTGGAAAAGTAGGCTGAGACAGAATAAATGACTTGTCTGGGTTCACACAACTAATAAGAGTCTGGGGCAGGGTTTAGACTCATGTCTTCCTACCTCCAAGCCAGTTGATTCACTCACTACACCAGGGGTGGTGAACCTGCAGCCTCGAGGTTACATGTGGCCCTCTAGGTCCTCAAGTGCGGCCCTTTGATTGAATCCAAACTTCACAGGACAAATCCCCTTAATATAATGATTTGTCCTGTAAGACTCAGTCAAAAGGCTGCATTTGAGGACCTAGAGGGCCACATGTGACCTCAAGGCTGTAGGTTCCCCACCCATGCACTACACCATATAGTTTGACAGGAAATCTAATGGAAAGAGTAACACTTCTCTGGTATCAAAAAGTAGCAAGATAATATTTAAAACACCCCATTAACACCATAAAGTTAAGAGCAATTCCTATATGTTATAGTCTTTTTCCCAGAGACAAGGTCTTATACAGTATGATACTTATTAAATTTTTGTCAGATGTTTAACATCAATACCAAAGCCCATTAGTGTAAGATGCTCTACTCACTGTTGGAGATGAATATCTTGCCCTGCTAGAGGGATAGCATGGAGTTGGTAAGAATTAGAGCTTCATTCAGTCTCTTCAGTTCTTCTTGAGATGGTCTTCAAATTCTCTTCAAACTGCAAATCACTTTGTGCTCTTCAAACTTCTAGCTTCCAGACTGAGAAGGTTGATGAATGAAGCCAACTCCACTTCTGGATGCTGAAGGAATAAGACTCTGGGAAAACATGAGAGGATTTAGTGGCTTCACTCATGTCTTTATCCACAGCTTGATGTGCTAGAAATTTTGGGAAACTTCTCCTTGGATAGAGTGCGAGGCCTGGAGTGAAGAAGACTTAAGTTCAAATTTGTAATCAGATACTAGCTGTTGACCATTGGCAACTCACTTAACCATGTTTGCCTCAGATTCCTCATATATAAAATGAGCTGGTGAAGAAAATGGCAAACCACTATAGTATCTTCACCAAGAAAACCCTTAATGGAGTCACGAATTGGACATGACAGAAAATGACTGAACAATAACCACAGCCAATTTATATGAATAGATTTTCTTGGTTAAATGCTCTGTGTGTTCATTACAGAACTGATATTACACCTTTTATATGAAGTTTGGGGTCTACCTTTCTCCATAATAATGAAAGAGTTATCAAAAGTTATCTTGACATGAAATTAAAATGTTTTTGCACAAACAAAAACAATGCAACCAAAATTAGAAGGAAAGCTAGAATACCAGGAAATAATTTTTATGTCAAATTTCTCTGATAAAGACCTCATTTCTCAAATATGTAGAGAACTGAGTCAAATTTATAAAAAAAAGGGCAATTCCCCATTGACAAAGGGAATGAAAAGCTGTTTTCAGTAGAAGAAGTAAAAGCTATCAATAGTCATATGCGAAAATGCTCTAAATCGCTATAGATTAGAGAAATGAAAATTAAAACAACTCTGAGGTACTACCTCACACCAGTATGACAAATGTTTGAGGGGATGTGGAAAGGCAAGGACATTAATGCACTACTGGTGGAGTTGTGAACTGGTCCACCCATTCTAGAAAGCAATTTGGAATTATTTGTAAAGGGCTATAAAACTGTACATACTCTTTGACTCAGCAATATTACTACTAGATCTGTATCCTAAAGAGATTTTTTTTAAAAAAAGAAAAGAACCTATATGTATGTATATAGTATATAATATATGTATGTATGCATATGTGTGTGTGTGTGTGTGTGTGTGTGTACACATATACACATATCAGCTTTTTTAGTGATGGCAAAGAATTGATAATTGAAGGAATGCCTGTTATTTAGGGAAAAGCTAAGCAAGTTATGGTATATGATTGTGATGGAATAACATTGTGTAATAAGAAATGTTGAAGATGGTTTGAGAAAAACTTGGAATGGGACAGCTAGGTGGCACAGTGGATAGAGCTCTGATCTTGGAGTCAGGAGAACCTGAGTTCAAATCCAGCCTCAGACACTTGACACTTACTAGCTGTGTGACCCTGGGCAGTCACTTAACCCCAATTGCCTTACCAAAAAAAAGCAAGAGAGAGAGAGAGAGAGAGAGAGAGAGAGAGAGAGAAACCTAGGAATTGATGCAGAGTGAAGTGAACAAAAACAGGAGATCATTGTGCACAGGAACAGGAATATTGTAAAGATGATCAACTGTGAAATAATGAGCTGCTTGAATCAATGCAATGATCCAAGACAGTTGCAAAGAACTTATGATGAAAAAAGTTATCCACTTTCAGAGAGAGAAATGATGGTCCTTGGGTACAAATTGAAATACAATTTTTCACTCTATTTTTTCTTGCTTTTTTTCTGCAGCATGGCTAATATAGGAATATTTTGCATTACTTCCCATACATGATTCATATTTTATTTCTTGCTTTCTCAATAGATGAGGAAGAGGCTGAAGGGAGAAAGAGAATTTGAAACTAAGAAAAAAATCAAAGAATGTTAAAAATAAATAAATAATAAGAAAGTTAACTTGAACCTGATCACATCCCCTGGACTAACAATATTTAAGAGAAGAGATAGATAAAGTTCAAACCAGTAAGTACCCTTTTTTCTCTCTGAAGAAAGTAAAGTGGGCTCTGTCTCTAAACTCCTGCTTCCTTTTCTGGAGGAAATTGAACTCTCTTTTACAGAAGGGTGGAAGGAAAAGAGATTAGACATCTATTCTAGCTCTGTCTAAGCTATACAATGACACCTCTTTACTACATGCCAGGGACAGATCCTCACTCCTACATGAGCTTCACCACATGTAGGGTCTCACTACCGTTGAATGAATGGATGGATGGATGGATGGATGGATGGATGGATGGATGAACTAATGACCTGGAGTTGTTGCTTTTTTTTAATTGTCTATATTACAATGATTACAGGTAGAATGACTTCTATTTTCCTGGTATTCTATGGATCTAACCCTTCACTACCTTCTCCATGTCAATCCTAAAACACATCCAAAAAGGTAAGATCTTCATTTTGGCTGAAATAATAATAACAAATAACATTTAAATAGAGCTTTATATTTAGCAAAGTGCTTTACATATCTTAGCTCATTTGAAAACAAGAACATAATAGCAGCTGGAAATGGGTTCAATAGGATTGAGGATGGAGAAGAGAAAGAAGGAGGGATTAAAAACTTTATAATTACTCTTAAAGTAATCTTGTTTGTAATTACAGGCATAAACATTTTTAATAATTTCTTGCCATTTAAAAAGAGTTTACCAAAGCATTTATTTAGCACTAGAGATTGTAGAATTCAATTTTATTTATGCCCATCTGCATATAAAGCTACAATTTGCTCCAGGATATTGTAATTTAATTGGTCCCCTTTAAAAGCTATTGGGTTGTGATTTTTTTTCTCCTTAATTTCTGCAGAATTAATTAAAGTTTTTCAATAAGCATTGTCAATATTTTTAATTCCTAAAGAAATATGGGCCCTAAGTTACTGACTTGTATTCAGAAATTGTGGTTGTCAGTTACATCTTTAGTATTCAATTAATTCTGTGTCTTTAGGAAAGTCACCTCTCTGAACCACAGTTTCGAAATTTGTAAAACAGGAAAAAAATATTTGCAAACTTATTTCTCTGGTGAAGCAGAAAAGGTTAATAATATCAAGAGTTTTGTAATTATAAAACAAATGGAGAAAATAAGGAGATGAAGATTAGGCTTAGGAAGAAAAGATCAAGAGAATTATTACATAAAAATGATATTCCTTAGAATTTCATAAGTAAAACTTATTAATGGCTAATCAGAATAAGGCTGGGGCCACATCGGGTGATGGATAAAAAGTCAGGGAGATCTGGGCTTAAGTTTTGCCTTTGATATATTCTGGCTATGAGCTTGTACAATTAATTATAATTATGATATTGATAATATTAATTCAGGATGGCCAGCATTTATATAGTGCTTTATAATATTATTTTATTTTATACTCCCCAAATGTTATGAGGTAGGGGCTACTATTATCCCACTTTTAGAGAGAGGACAATATAGAGGTTAAATGATAGAAATTAAATGTCTTGCCCAGAGCCACAAAGTTAGCAAATATCTGAGGCAGAATTTGACCTCATATTTTCTTGACTCAAAGCCTCTTTCTACCCACTATACTATTTCTCAATCCCCAAGGCAATTTTTTCCTCATTTAATAGTATTTTTTTTCCAATTACATGTTTTCAACATAGTTTTCAACATTCACTTTTATAAGATTTTGAGTTCCAAATTTTTTCTCCTTCCCTTCTTCTCCTTTCTCTTCCCCAAGATGGCAAGCAATCTGATATAGGCTACATATGTGCAATCATATTAAACATATTTCCACATCAGTCATGTTGTGAAAGAAGAATCAGAACAAAAGCAAAAAACCACAAGAAAGAAAAAAACAAAAACAACAAAAAAAGAGAAAATAGTATGCTTTGATCTGCATTCAGACTCCATAGTAATTTCCCTGGTTGTGGATAGTATTTTCCATCATGAATCTTTTGGAATTGTGTTAGATTATTGAATTGCTGAGAAGAGCCAAGTCTATCAAAGTTGGTCATTGCACAATGTCGCTGGTACTGTGTACAATGTTCTCCTCGTTCTGCTCAATTCGCTCAGCATCAGTTCATGTAAGTCTTTCCAAGTTCTTCTGAAATCCACCTGCTCATTTCTTACGGAACAAAAGTATTCCATTACATTCATATAACACAACTTGTTCAACCATTCCCCAATTGATGGTCATCCCCTCAATTTCCAATTCTTGGCCACCACAAAAAGAGCTGCTATAAATATTTTTGTGCATGGATCCTTTTCCAGTTTTTATGATCTCTATGGGATACAGACCTAATAGTGGTATTGCCGGATCAAAGGGTATGCACAGTTTGGTTGCCCTTTGGGCCTAGTTTTAAACTGCTCTCCAGAATGATTGGATCAGCTCACAACTCTACCAACAATGCGTCAGTGTTTTAATTTTTCAACATCTTCTCCAACATTTATCGTTTTCCTTTTCTGTCACCTTAGGCAATCTAATAGGTGTGAGGTGGTACCTCAGAGTTGTTTTAATGTGCATTTCTCTAATCAATAGTGATTTAGAACATTTTTTCACATGACTATAGATTGTAGATAGCTTTAATTTCTTCACCTGTAAACTGCTTGTTAATATCCTTTAATCATTTATCAATGGGGGAATGACTTGTATTCTTAGAAATTTTACTCATTTCTCTATCTATTTTAGAACTGAGGCATACGGGCTGGAAAATTGTTTCCCAACTTCTTGCTTTCCTTCTAATCTTGGTTACATTGATTTTGTTTGGGCAATTTTTAAAAAATTTATTAATTAATTAATTTAAATGTAATCAAAGTTATCCATTTTGCATTTCATAAGGTTCCAGTCTCTTGTTTGGTCATAAATTCTTCCAATCTCCATAGATCTGACAGGTAAACTATTCCTTTCTCTCTTAATTTGCTTAAGATATCACATTTTACATCTAAATTATATACCCGTTTTGACTTTATGTGGTGTAAGGTGCTAGTCTGTGCCTAGTTTCTGCCATACTATTTTCTAGCTTTCATAGAACTTTTTGTCAAATAGTGAGTTCTTATCCCAGAAGCTGGAGTCTTTGGGTTTATCAAACAGTAGATTACTATAGTTATTGATTACTGTGTCTTGTGTACCTAACAGATCCACTATTCTATTTCTTAACCAGCATCAAATAGTTCTGATGATTTTTGCTTTATAATACAGTTTTAGATCTGGTGTGGCTAAACCACTTTCTCTTGCATTTTTTTTTCATTAATTCCCTTGATACTCTTTACCATTTGTTCTTCCAGATGAATTTTGTTTTTAACTAATTTTTGGTAGTTTGATTGATATGGCACTGAGTAAGTAAATTGATTTAGGTAAAATTGTCATGTTTATTATATTAGCTCAGACTACCCATGAGCAGCTGATATTTTCCCATTTGGATCTGACTTTATTTGTGTGAAAAGTGCTTTGTAATTCATACAGTTCCTGGGTTTGTCTTGGCAGGTAGACTTCCAGATATTTTATATTGTCTACAGGTACTTTAAATAGAATTTCACTTTACATCTCTTGTAAGCTGGGCTTTGTTAGTAAGATATAGAAATGCTGCGGATTTATGTAGGTTTGTTTTATATCCTGCAACTTTGCTAAAGTTGTTAATTAGTTCAAGGTTTGTTTTTTTGTTTTGTTTTTTAGTTCATTCTCTAGGACACTCTAAGTATACCATCATATCATCTGCAAAGAATGATAGCTTTGTTTCCTCATTACCTATTCTAATTTCTTCAATTCATTTTTTTCTCTTATTATTAAAGCTAACATTTCTAGTACAATATTGAATAACAGTGGTGATAATGGATATCCTTATTTCACCCTTGATCTTGTTGGGAATTTTTCTAGCTTAATCCCATTAAATAATGCTTTCTGATGTTTTCAGATAGATGTTACTTATCATTTTAAGGAAAACTCCCTTTATTCTTATACTCTCTAGTGCTCTTAATAGGCATTGGTGCTGTCATTTCGTCAAAAGCTTTTTCTGCATCTATTAAGATAATCATAGGGTTTCTATTAATTTTGTTATTGATATGGTCAATTATGCTGATAGTTTTCCTAATATTGAACTAGCCCTGCATCTCTGCTATAAATCCTATCTTATCATAGTGTATTATCCTTATTATAACTTGCTGTAATCCCTTTGCTAATATTTTATTTAATTCTTTGCATCAACATTCATTAGGGAAATTGGTCTATAATTTTCTTTTTCAGTTTTGGCTCTTGCTGGTTTATGTATCAGCACCATATTTGCATAATAAAAATAATTTGGCAAGACTCCTTCTTCACCTATTTTTCCAAATAGTTTATATAATATTGGAATTTTTTATTCTTTAATTGTTTGGTAGAATTCACTTGTAAATCCATCTGGTCCTTGTGATTTTTTTTTTCCTTAGGGACCCAAGAGAATTCTTTAAGATTGTTAACTTGCAGATGGGTTGTTGACCTATATCTGTGGTGGGAACTTCCATATGAGCATTCCCCCAAACTGATGAAAACAGAATTCTAGTCTCTTCCCCAAATCTCACCCCCACCCAAAAAAAATAAAAACTACATCTAGCAAAAAGGAATAAAAATACTCATTTTGGTGAAATAATGTCATATTAGCTGTTGGAATTGTGACTGAATAACTTGTAGATTACTCTTTTTATTGACAAGAGAGAGAGAAATTATAATAAAGTACAATTAGATTAATTTAGATGATTAATGATGAAATATACCTAGATTATATAAGAGGTATGTGTTTTTCACACATGGCCAATGCAGTGATTTTGTTTGTTTGCCTATATTTTTTTGTTACAATGGAGTGCTACAATTTCAGGGAGAGGTTCAATTAACGGAAAGTGAAAGAGATGCAAAAAAGAAAATGGAAAGAGAATCAATAAAACATTAAAATACATAGAAGAAATTCTGAGGGGGATATGCACAAACAGCACAGTGTGGTACTACTTTGTTTTAAATTTAATATGCATTAAAAATTTTGTACCTAACAGAAATTCACAGTTTCATTTTTAATTCCCTTTTCTGTTTTTTGTATTTTGAAATGTTTATGCTTGTTGAGGATTATTAGGTTCATAATAAAAATAGAAGAAAAAGTCAGATAGATTTTGAACAGTTGGACATAAAGAGCAGTCGTTGATGGCATAATGGCAAATTGGAGGGAGGACTTTAAAGGAATGTCCCCAGTGACCAGTCATTGTCCTTGTGCTTCAGAAACTTAGATGGAGACATAAATTGCAAAACTATCAAATGTATGGATGGTTAAAAGAAAGTTGAGAGAGTTAGCTAGTTCATTGGATGTGTTGGTTATCTAAAATGAAATGTATAAGTTAGAATAACAAGTGAACTCTACTAATATGTAATTTAATAGAGATAAGTATAAAATCTTATCTTTGGTTCAATAAATAAACTAGTTCAAAATAGCCACAGTCACAATTATAAAATAGTTGATCTAGAAAAGTTCTGGGGACTTTTATATTAGAGTCCAAATATAGCTCCCTTTGTCCTTGAAGAATAAATAACATATTCTAGAACACATATATTCCAGTTTTTTTTTCTTTTTCCAGTTTTATCCTTTTTTATCCTAGTGATCATCTGGCTTAAATGAATATCTTACCAAAGCTTTCTGTAAATTTATTTTCCCCTCAAATGCTTCTCCTTATTTTATGAATCAGGGCTGCTCTTCTTCCATTCTTCTCTAATTTTATATATGCACTTATATTCTAAAGTACTTTTGCCCTTGACAGCCAAATCTCACTTACTGATCAAGATATCAAGTGTTGGCAAGTAGAGTTGATTTCAAGGCTGTGGGATAGTTTGTATTTGTTATTCCCCTGTGGTTATTGTCCTTTGTGATTGGAGGACCAAAAAAAATCACTGTGTCAAGGGCAAGGTACAGTGTGTTGGATGATGGCTGATCAAACCAATATGAGTTTGGAAGGCTCTTTCACACATTGAGCACAAATAGTCCATATGAACGTTGAGATTGGATATGTCTCTAAATTTGTGCATCTCATGTTCCTCTTGAGCTACTGCAATCCTGCTTTGCTCTTGTTGTTTGAATGCCAAATGTATGTTTGCCAAAAACACTACTTTACAGAGAACTCACACAAGGCAATTGCCCATACAGAAGTCAAAAGAAATGATATGAGGACACTCTCAAGTTGTCTCTAAAGAACTTTGGAATTTATATACTGCCTTAGGTACTGAAAATGGTCTGTACCGATGTCTCTTTCTTTAACCATTTCAAATTTTGGGGACCATCAATATCTTCTAATATATAAGGTTTGAATTCCTTCAGTTGCATACATGCCATATATACTTTCTTTATTTTTTCTACCTTTTTTCTTTCTTTTAATATCTTAGTACTCTAAATTTGGAGTCAGAGGACCTGGATTTGAATTATGAATCTACTATGAGTTACCTTTATGACCTTCGGCAAATTGTTTAACCTTATTGAATCTCCTCCATTGTACCTCTGTGAGGACTGCCAAGCACATTTCAGCACTAATTTCCACCTCTGGTGTCCACCTGATTAACCCAACTCTCACCTGTGACTCCAAGAAGCTATAACATGCACAGCAGCCACAACCCAGTAAACCCCATTTCAGCAGACAGGCTAAACCAGATTGAGGGTGATTGAGAAGTCTCAAATCTGTCAATGAATTAGAAGGATGTCTACCCCAATCGTGTGAAGATGTCCCCCAGTGGAATAGGCAGATGAGAAGAAACTCTTCCAAAGGCCATGAAGGCAGCTGAAGTAGGTGCTATGGAGTGCTTAGAACTTGATTAGATATCAAAAACGTCAAGATCATCCACTGCATCCTGAGCCATCACCAATCATCTTGACTTTTGTCTAGTCACTATACTTCAATGACTCTGGAAGACAGAATAAGACCTGTAACTTTGTGTAACTCTACTTCTCTTAAATACAATGTATAAGTGAATCAAAACACAAAAGATCAAAGACTATCTGAGCTGCACTTTGAAATGAAATAAGGATTTTAAAAGGCAAATATAAATATAATGCCATTATGCCATCAACAACTGCTCTTAATGTCCAGCTATTCAAAATCTATCTGACTTTTTCTTCTATTTTTATTATGAACCTAATAATCCTCAACAAATCTTTGGAGGAGGGACAGTTTGTACAAACCATTTGAAGCAGATGATAGCATGTTGAGTTACTTTGACTAGAATATTATACTGGAAAGATAAGCTCTATACTTAGGAAGTAACTTTGATGCACTGGAAATGCTGCCTTTCGAGCAAAAAGAAAATGCAGTTGTTGCGTCCCTTTGCCCTCTATGTCATAGCCCCTATGGCATTCCCTCTAGGTCCAGCCTCTGCTTTTATGCCCTTTGTGACAGAGAGCTTTCTAAGTTATAATAAAGTACCGTCTATTTTCACATATTGATTACTGTCAGTAGAGTCTTATATTGATTTGAAACGTTGCTCCCTATAGCTCAAAAGACTCAGTTGTTCCAGTTCTGCCTTATTCTATAATCACACATTTGCCTGACTTTCCTTGGTAGCCTCTATGGTTCCTTGAATAGTGCTAAGCCAAAGGTACATAATACATACCCACTGAAATGAATTTTCTTATATTCCACTGAATCCTGCAATTTCCCCCCAAATTGCACAGGGGATGGTGTGAGCCCGTAACTACACAAGCTATTCTCACTTTCCTTAAGTGGATACAGAATTATAAGAATTTGGATTTTCTTTTCTGTTCCAATCTTTCCCACATGTTCAGCCTTGGCCATCTCCCCTTCCTGCTGCAGGTGTTGTGCTAACAAGGAGGGCCAGACCATGCCTAGCTTTACCGCACTTGTGATATTCTCTCCCTGTGATCTGACAGTTTCTGGACTAATGTTGGCAGAAAACTCCATTGCAGCCACAAGGGAGTTATAGGATCCTCATTTTTATCATGAATTGAAGCCTGAGAAGTGTGTTTCTTAAGGTTAACAATGTGAGCTGACCTTTAAGTGTGAAAATGTGGTACCCTTCTATGTAGTACAATTAAGGATGATGATCAAGCTTATTGGTTGAGCTGTGGCAGAATGTTAAGTGAATACATCCTTACTTAGGGTGTTCGATTTTGAAAGAAAAATTACTTAGGCACTAGGTTCACCTGATTTCTTGAAAACTGATTTATCTTTAGCAAAATTGTGGAGTGGAAGTGGCCTACTGTAGTTAAAAGAGACCCGGGTATAAATCCTAGGTCCATACTTAACAGGATTTTAGGGACGTAGATTGAAAGCCCAGAAGAGGTTGTCATGTCCAACCCTCTCATCTTGTAGGTGAAAAAACTAAAGCATTGAATGGTGAAGAGACATGCCCAGGGTAACAGCATTACCAAGTTTCTGAGGAGGGATTTGAACCTAGATCTTCTCAACCCCAAATCCAGTGCACTATTCCCTATGACAAAGGGAATTCTCCTGGGAAAATCAACTACCCTGAGTCTCATTTTCTCATTTGTAATTGAGCGTAAATGATAACATTTGCATGACCAAAGTCAAAGGGTTCTCATGGAATTGTACACTGCCAAGCTATAGAGAATTAAATGGTTGTGATAATTAGTGTTATTTTAATTGAAATTTAATTTAGACAAACATGATTAAATGCAAACTTTGAGGAAAAATATACTCTATACTGCCACTCCCTACTTTCTTTCCAGTTCTGGAACTACTATCAATGAATATAGCCATTGCTACTATTTAAATATATTCCCTCATTGCTTCCTACAATTGATGAAGCCAAAATATCCCTCCCTATATATCACTTTTCTATACATGTTGTCTCCCCACATTACAGTGTAAGTTCCTTAGATGTCTATGGGAATAGGTAAGCAAATTTTGGTTCTTTAACAGTCATTCAAGTGATAGACATTTATTAACCACCTACTATGTGCTAGGCACTGTGCTAAGCACTGGGATATGAGAAGAGATGAAAGATAGTTCCTGACCTTCAAGAAACAAATAATCTAAAGGTGGAGACAACAAGCTAACAAATATGTATAAAGACTCTGCATGCGGGCTAAATAGGAAATAAATAATACAGAGAAGGCATTGGAATTAAGAAGGGTTGGGAAAGACTGCCTGTAGAAGATTGGATTTTAGTTGGGTCTTAAATGAAACCAGGGAAGTGAGGAGGAGAGCAATGAAGACATGAGAGACAGAGTAAATGCTCAGAGTTGAAAAATAGAATATCTTGTTCACGAAACAGAAAGGAGGTCAGTGCCATTGTTTTGAAGAGTATGTGGTGGGGAGGAAGGTGTAAGAAAACTGGAAAGGTAGAGGATAGGGCTGGTTTAAGAAAAGCTTTGAATGCCAAAAAGAAGATTCTGCATTTGATCCCAGAGATGATAGGAAGCCACTAGTATTTATTGAACAAGGGGTGACATGGTTCATGAAAGGAGTTAGACTAGAAAACTAAAGCTGCTATATCCATTATTGGTCACTTTTCCTCAGGTCTCTCTGCAGTTCAATCCATCCATTGAACAAATAACAGTAAATTTCCTAAAGCATCATTCTGACATGTACCCCTCCCTCATCTTGACTTAATAAACTGTACTTGCTCCTTATTAACTCTAGGATCAAATCCAAATTCTTCTTTATGGTATTTAAACCAGGTCCCATTTTAACTTTCTCATACAATATTCCCCTTTGCATACTCTATGGTCCATCCCTATGGGTCTACTTACTGGTCTTCAGACACAATGTTCTATCCTTACCTCAACGCCTACCTGTCCCCCATGCCTTTGATTGATCTCCATCCTCACCTTCCTCTTGAAATTCCTAGTTTCCTTCAAGACAGACCAATTAGAACTTACCGGAGGATGCCTTTCCTGATCTTCCTGACTGCTAGCACCTTCTCTCCAAGGTTACCTTGTATTGCAGTGTATCTTGCTTATATCTACCTATGTACATGTTGTTCCCCATTAGAATATAAATTCCTTGGGGATAGGGATTTTTCTTTTCATTTTTGTCTTTTTATTCCTAGCTCCTAACCTAATGATGGCTCTTGATCGGTGCTTAATAAATGTTTTTCGATACATTGACTTCTCAACTCTGGGTTTCTATGATTCTGTAACCTCTGTCCCAGTTCTCTTTTTACTATTACTCTACCCAGACACAGGATCTGCTCTGCTATCCAGTGTAGTTGCAATATTTAGTTCCATAATCTGATAGGAGGCTAAGTGGTGCATTATGCTGGTTTCACCTCTGTCCACATATAGGGCAGGGTTAGTGCTGGGCACAGTCCTACGTACACTACTCTCACTTCATCCTCAGGCTTACACTAAAGTATGACTTCCCTTACTCAACTTTCTGTCTTGATGCTTTTATCTCCCCTGTTCTAGTTCTGGGAGAGTGACTGATCTAATTGGATGTTTCTCTACCTTCTTTGAAAGCCCTTGTTCAAGTAGAAGGACCTTAAGTAGAGAGGTCAGAAGGCAAACTATAAGAATACACTGAAGTAGGACTTCAAAAGGTACAGCAGAGCTGTGGACAGACAGGAAGTCTCAGTAGCAGAGGCTTGCTTATTCTTGGTAGAATTTCATCACAGATTTGGTCACTTTTTCCAAATGACTCAGTACAAAGCACCTCCTATTGAATACATACAATAAGCTTCCATTTGAAGCTCCATCAACCAATGAAAATGTATCATATGTCCAAAGTACTCCCCACTAGGGACTAGTGATACAAAGACAAAAATGATAAAATCCCTGTACTCAAGGCATTTATATTCTATCCAAGGAGAAAACAAGCACACCTATAATTATATACAAAACAAACTCAAGTCATCAAGTCAAGTCAACAAGCATGCATTAAGCATCTACTATCAGGATGAAATACAAAAATCTCTGTGTGGTCTTCAAAACCGTTCATAACCTAATCCGTTCCTTCCAGTATTTTTATACCTTAGTCCCCTAGGCCCCAGCAGGTGCTCTTCAAGACAGTGACTCTGGCCTCTTGGCTGTTCCATAAACAAGACACACTATCTCTTTGTTCCGGGTATTCTCTCTAACTTGCCCCCATGCCTGAAATGCTCCCCTTTCTCTACTCTGACTATTGACCTCCCTAACTGCTTTTAAATCCCAGCTAAAATCCCACCTTCTACAGGAAGCCTTCCCCAATCCCTCTTAGTTCCAATGCCTTACCTCTGTTATTACATCCCATTTATCTTATATACAGCTTGCTTGGTATGTGTGTATATGTGTGTGTGTGTATGTTTTTGTGTGTGTGTACAAATATATATATATGTGTGTGTGAATGTATGTATGTGGATATGTGAGTATATATACATCTATGTGTATATATGTGTGTACATATGTATGTGTGTATATATATATATATATATATATATATATGTATATTTATGGAGAGACAGAGAGAGAGAGAGAGAACAGCCTTTCCATCAAGGAGCTCATAATCTAATGGGGGAGATTAGAGATAAGCACAGAAGGAAAGCATTAGCATTAAGGAGACTTTTAAAGATGTCTTGCAAAAGATGGGATTTTAGTTAATACTTGAATGAACCTAGAAGGTGAAGACAGTAAAGAAGAGCATTCTAGATATGGGGAACAGACAATGAAAATGCATAGAATTAAGAGACAGAGGGTCCAAGGTAATTTAGAATCAGTGATATAAGAGCATCTAGTAGGAGTCAGGATGGAACTCACAAAGAAGATGGTATGTGAGCTGAACTTTGAAAGGAATTAAAGATTGTAGAAGTTATAGATGATGAAGCAGTTCATTCCAGACAGGCTTAGAGATGTGAAATGGAGACAGAAGACGGGAAATAGTGTCGTGTGGAGAAACAGCAAGAAGGAGAGTTTTGATGAATTGCAGGGTGGATGAAAGAGAATAATGTATAATAGGACCTGAAAGAGTGATTGGAACCAGGTTATCAAGGATTATGAAGGCCAAGCATAAGAATTTATATTTTATCATGTAATAAATTAGGGAGCCACTGGAATTTATTGAACAGGGAGGTGATATGGTCAGATCTGTTCTTTTGGAATATCATGTCAGCAATCATGTTGAACCAAAATCAGTAAAACAAGGTAGTCATTCATAGATTATCTTTCTCATGGGGCTGTTGAGAGGATCAAATTAAATAACTTCTAGAAAATGCTTTATAACCATAAATTGCAAATTGTAAGCTATTATTACTATTATCCTGGATACACATCTTAGGGTGTGTATATCTCAAATGAAGATTCCTATGTGTTATGGGTAAATTATATTTCAATTGCATTGTGGCAAACAGAGGCCTAGTTTAAGGAATACAATCAAAAAAGCACAGTGGATTCAAATCAAAGTATTCAGGTTCCAATCCTAGATCTTCTACACACTACCTGAGAAAATATGGCAACTCAGTTAAACTCTCTGAGATTCAATTTTCCATGACTAAAATAGGAAATGGGGCAGATTCCATGAGCTCTATGGCCCCTTTCCAGCTCTTAATTGATGATCCATTGGTCCTACATCCCACTTTAAGGCCTCATTGTGGTTTTTTTTTTTTGTATTTTTTTTTGTTTTTTGCTTTTTGATGAGGCAGTTGGGGTTAAGTGACTTGCCCAAGGTCACACAGCTAATAAGTGTGAAGTGTTTGAGGCCAGATTTGAACTCAGATCCTCCTGACTCCAAGGCTTGAGCTTTATCCTCATTGTGTTTTGATGTTATTCTTGAAGGTTAATTCTAGAGAGGCCCAAGCTCAAACAGGTCCTATCAAACTGAGAAAGCTTCAAGAATCTAAATATGAACTTTGTTTCTGTTATGTGAGGACCAAACCGGCTGAATTCAGAGTATATTCAGGAAAGATTTAGTCTTTGAGTGTCTTTTGTAAAAACCACATTAACTCATAAAGACTAACAACATTGTTACATGACATTGTTGACAAAGCATTGGACTTGGAGTCAGGCACTCATGAATTTAAAACCTACTTCAGCCATTGACTTGTATAACCCTGGGCAAATCACTTAATATCTCTCTCTGCCTCCACTTTCTCATCTGTAAAATAGGGATAATAATAGCACGTTGTTGTGAGGTTTCATTGATACAGTGCATGTATAGTGCTTTGTGAATCTTAAAGTGTTTTATAAATGCTTTTGTTATTGTTCATTTGTTTCAGTCATGTCCAACTCATTTGGAATTTTCTTAGCAAAAGTACTGGAGTGGTTTGCCATTTCCTTCTTCAGCTCATTTTACAGACAAGAAAACCGAGACCAAAAGGATTAAATGATTTGCCCAGTATCACATAGTCAGTAAGTGTGTGAGGCCAAATTTGAACTCAGGTCTTCCTGACTCTAAGCCTGGCACTCTATTCACTGTACCAACTAGCTTCCCTATATAAATACTATCTGTACTTATTTTTATTATTATTAACATTATCCTTTTTATGTTTAGACATAGAGGTATTATCATTTTCTTCAATGGATAGATTAGATAAAGCAATGAAACTGCAGATATTTGAAGCACAAAAAAACAAAACAAACATTTATTTAGATGAGCATGACCAATGAAAGCCTTGCCATCAAGTTCATCACCACAGAAATACAATATTGGGAAAGGAATGACTACACTATATTTCAACATTTGGAAAATATCTTGATGTTGCAGCACTCCCACCACCACTCCACATGAATCCATGTTGTAATATGGTAGCCAACAAATGTAATGAAAGTTAATCTGTAACAAAAGAGGGCTAATATTCAAGATTAGGGAGGGGATTCTGACTTGTTCACATCATTTATGTGATGTCTCCTTCTTACCCTGTTTTAGGATGGACATTGAGGCTCTTTATTTATGCCATATTAGTATAAGTTGAATCGTAAGCCTGATGAAGGACCCTCATAGGGAGAATATATTATCTGCCCCAAGAATTTGAAGAACTATGAAGAAGAAGTCTTTTTTTCTGCTTGAGCTCAGAGGATGGATTGCAGATATATAGATAGAACTTTAGACAAATTTAGACATAAAATGGAGCAAAAAGGGGGGGAACCCTCCAAACAATGAGAGCTATATAAAGGGGACTGGGCTACATCTCTTTGACTGTGGGGGAGAGGGGTTATGTGGATGGGGAAATCTTTAAGCAAAGACCAAATAATAGGTGCTCAATGACTGGAGATTTAAAAGAACATATGAATTTAGGTCATATTATGAAGAATATTGTCTCAATACTTCAAAAATACTATTATTTCACTGGGATAGTCAACCCTTCAACCAATGTAGATTTTAGTCCTTCCAAAGGAGGCTGGTTGTCATGAGATGATATGGATTGAAAATAACCCCAACTCCAACCACAACCAAAGCAGCAACAGCAACACCAGCAAAAACAACACTACCTGATAACTGACCTCTCAATTATCAATGAACCTCTCTGATCCCAGACTGATCCTCTTAAGACAGATTCACAATCTTTCACCATACCATGTTCAAAGTCTTGCCATACTAGAGAGAAATGGCCAGAGCTTGTGTTTTGAAACCATTGCTCTGGAGAAACCCAGTTCACCTCCATGTGATGATGATGATACAGTGAAAAAGACTTCATTGGAAGGAAGAAAATGGCAAGACACTGGAAAGACATTTCTTTTACAGATGTTATGATATGTTTGTCGTTCCATTTTTCAGTTGTATCTGATTCTTTATGACCCCATGGATCATACTTTCTTGACTGTGATATGCATTCTTTGTTTAATACTCTCTGTTCCATCCCGCTGGAAAAGGGCTGTTCATACAGCCTTACTCTGTCTTTCTATAGAGTGAGAGTCTCTAAACACAGTCCTGTCAAAGGCCCATGTAGTAGAAGACATTTGTCAGACATGTCTCACATACTGACACTTTGATTGAGGGGAATTTTGGAAATTAAAAAGGGAGTAAGAGAGTATTCAAAAGGCTTTAAATGTCTCACAGAAGAGCCCATAGTAACTTCCCAAACTGAAGGAAAATTAATAGGAAAGGTGGTCTTTTTACAGATGGTGGATTTTGAGCTTTCCATCTCTTCCTTTGAATTTTTACATAACATCACAGTCTCAATCTTTAAATTTAGACATTAAATAAGTGACAGCATATTACAGAGATGAGGACCAATTGCATTCATGCATAAAATCATTGTCAGATCATAAGTTGAATTGACTGCAAAGTTTGGAAGTCAAAAGTTCCATTGTGATCCTAATGACACAATGTCAATTAGAATGCCCCTTTGAATTACCAAGCCAAGTGACTTGCTCTAGTTTTTTGACCTTTCTAGACATCACTTTCTTTGTCTGTTTATTCCCGCAATGAATGTTTGTGGCCATAATGACATAATGTCAAGTAGAATTTTCCTTCAGAGCAACCTGCTGAGTGACCTTAAGCAAATGGTTTTTCTCATCTATAAAATGAGGATATTTGACTAATCTGTGTCTAAGGGCCCTTTTAATTCTCATATTCAACATTTTCTGATGATTTTTATGACTACAGAGACAGAGGACAATGCTGACACAGACATGGTTGCCGAGTCTGGTATGATTTGACTGATGTACAGTCAGATTTCTCTTTAAGTATTATTTCTAGATCCTGAGACAATATCACTTGAATTTCCTAAATGGTGACAAATCTTTGTCCACTGAGGATTTTGTTTTGAATATACAGTCAAGAGCCAGTTAAGATCACACTTAGTGAATGATAGGTTTGATCAAGCAGCAAAATATTTTCTGTTTTTAGAAACCTAATCTGTGCAACAAAGGAAACTGAGTTTTTGAGGTGAATTTGAAGGGGGAAAGCATGCCCAGGTATCAGACCTGGACAGAAGTACCTAAAGTTCATAGATCAGAATTTTATCTTTCTTGCTATTCACTCAAGAGTGGATAGGATGGTATCTTGCTCACTGTATACACCCAAGAAAATATTTTACCCTACCTATCAGTGTCATCAATTAGTAATTTGGCCTCATTTCCCTTTTTGACAGCCCTGACCAAAATAGAAAATCAGGCTTATTAAATATGATTGTTTGGATCCATTTTAATATTGAAACAAAACAGTATTAAAGAAAATATATTTCTCTTTCCCCAAAGTGAACACTAGTACCTCTCACATGGATGCAAGGTAGATTTCCTATGGAGTTCAAACATGTATTTGATCTAATAGGGAAAGAGGCTTTTCAGAAAGTCACATGGGGCTGCCCTCTGGGGCTGCTGGCATCTAAAGTAGGAATCACTTTAAAGTTCCTTGAGGGAACATATTAAAAATAAGAGTAGGAGATGGAGCCAATTATGTTTTACAATATATGCTTTAAAATGGATGTCCAAAGGACTGGCTATTCCCCAGGTGTGGTGCAACTCTCACAAAGTTTAGAAGTTACAAAACATAAGGACAAAGTTGCATTGCTTGATTGGATGGGTGAAATTTTTGGAAATTCACTTAATCTCTCCACCAAGGGTATTACATCTGAAACACAGGCATAAGTGGAGTGGTCAACTGAATCACCAAAACATTAATGTTCAGTGCTCAGAATAAGGATAGTAAGAGTCTCATTGTCTCTCCCATAATTAGACTACATCTGGTACATTAAGTTCTGGTTACCACAAATTGGAAGACCATTGACCAGTTGGTGTTCCATGGTAGGACATCTGGGGGGAATGGAGACCATGCCATAGAAGGACTGATTCAAGGATTTTATCAGAGATCTTCAGGGACAGAGCCTGGGTGACTGTCCACCTGTCAGAGATTTTGTAGAGGGTTTTTTGAGCATGTTCCTATGATAACAGTTGATTAAAGTGTATCAAGAAGGCTCTAGACTCACTTTCCCAGAAGAAATTGAAGTATCTCACTCCCTCAGGGTTGGAGGGGCATACTTAAGGGGGTCCTTAAACTACAACCTGGAGTCCTCATTCTGGTGTGTTCTCTAATGTGAACAATCAGTTATTAGCTTCCAATTTCATTTAACCAAATAACATCAATTAGCCTTTAAAATGGGGTTATTTTTTATAAAGATATAGCAAGAAAAGAATAGACAAAGATTTCCTCCTAATATCTGGGGGCATACTCTGCTTTGTATCATCTCAGTCCCTGAAGAAAATGAATACATACTTAACACAGCTTCTACATGCATTCCCTCCACTAAGTTTTCTTCTCAATGTGGCATGATTGACTCATGGATAAGACCATATCTCTGCTCCTACAAGGCTGGTTCAGACAAGTCATTTAGGACTTCACCTATCACTGTGTGGCTTCTGGAAATCTCAGCATGTATTTGAGATCTTGGACTTCTTGTGGCTCATTCTCTTGATATTTCAAAGTTTACAAGGTAGAAGTCATATCTGATATCTTTCTCTTAAAGGAAGGAAATAGATACATAGGAACAGAAATGACAGCAGATCCATGTGCTCTTGGCTCCATGTCAGCTGTAAATTTGAAAGGACCTGAATCTTGTTGCCGTGTCCATCTATGGTCACAATACTCATCTTCCTTTTCGTAAGACAGACAAGCAAAAATCTAGACTGAGAGATTCCTTAGGTAGTTTGTACTGTTTTAATGCACCCCAATACTGATTCCATAGCCTTTACCATGTGATTAGTGTACTGGAATTCATTATAACATAACAACATGTCTGCACATGCTGCAAATTGGGCATAAGGGCCCCTTCATTAAACATTGTCATGACATTCCAGAAACAGGATTCCCATCTTCTTTCATATAAGGACTGTATCAATAAACATTCTACAAATGTTCACCAAATCCACTTCTTCCCATACATAAAGATATGCATATGATCAGTCTGGAGAGGAGAATTCTTTGGGAGGACATGATCTCTGACCTCAAATTCTTAAAGGTTTGTCACATGGAGAAAAGATAAGATCTATTCTCTGTCCTCTGCGGACAGAGCCTCAGTAGCTACAATGATTGGAAGATACAAGGAGGCATATTTTAACTCAATTTGACAAACTACCTACTGACAACTAGAACCAATGAAAGAATTACATGCCTTGGGATTTAGTGGTTTCTCCTCAATTAAGTTGTTCAAAGAGAGCTATGTTAGAGAGATGTCCAGGCAAAGGATTGTAATAGATGATCTCTGAGACTACATCCTATTTCAACATTCTCTGATCCTTAGAATCACTCATGACATTAGGTACTCCTTGGGGAGAGAATTAGCATTTAGTAAGCACCTACTATGTGCTATCCACTGTACACCAATGCTAAATGCTTTATCAATTTATTTGATCCTCACAACAACCTTGGGGGGCAGGTGCTTTGATTTCCCCCATTTTACAGATGAGGAAATTCCTTCTCCAGCTCATTTTACTGATGAGAAAAATGAGGCAAACTTAAGCAACTTGCTCAGGGTCACAAAGTTTTGAAGTATCTGAGGCCAGATTTAAACTCAGATCCTCCCAATTTTAGGTCTGGCACTTTACCCACTGGGCCACCCTATGAAAGGAGGTACAAGGTAGCATTTTTTTTAATATAAACTATTCAGTTTTCAAAAGCTCCATCCCTATATCTTTTAAAATAGAATCATGGTAGCAGATGAGATTGTTGTTGTTCAGTCCTTTTCATCATATCTAACGCTTTGTGGTCCCATTTGGGGTTTTCTTGGCAAAGCTATTATAGTGGTTTGCCATTTCCTTCTCTGGCTCATTTACACATGAGGAAACTGAGGCAAATAGGGTTAAGTGACTTGCTCAGGGTCACAAAGCTAGTAAGTGTCTAAGGCCAGATTTGAATTCAGGTCTTTCTGACTCTGGGCCCGGTGCTCTATCCCTGGAGTCACTTGTCTCTTAGGAGATATCCTTACCTCATCTCCACTCCTCCATGCTTCTAAACTTTTATATGGTCTCATTGATTCTCTCTTCTTTTCCTCAGAGTTTAGAAAATAAGACGGGCCTTCTCACTGCTTGTCCTAAATCTTGGAAAATTTGTACTCATTCTCTCTCATCTCCTCCAAGATCTCTATCCACTGATGATCCCCTCTTTTAGTTTCTCCTTCTCTGCTGGACATCTAGGTGGTGCCATGGACCGAGTGTTCAAACTGGAGTGAGAAAGTCCTGAATTCAAATCTGGATGCAGATATTTACTACCTGGGTGACCCTGGGCAAGTTACTTAACCTCTATCTGTTTCAGTTTTCTCAACTATAACTTGAGGATAATCATAACACCTAATTTGTAGGGCTACTGCAAGGATCAAATGATATAATATTTGTAAAACACCTAGCACAGTGCCTGACACATATTAAGCATTTAATAAAATACTAGTTCTCTTCCTCTCCTGCTGGCTCCTTCCCTTTTTCCTGAAAGGATGTTCGAATTAACTAAGTCCTAGAAATCATCCTTCTATCTAGCTATCCCATCCAGCTATCTTCCCTTAACAACTAAATTGCCATTAAAAAAAAAGTTCATACTTTTCCTTAACTTCTTCATTACTTACTCCGTTTATGACTCCCTACAAAGTTTTTTTTTTTCATTCTATGGCCCCTCTTGTGAAGAAACTACTCTCTCCAGGTCATCTGTGACCTTTTTCAAGCTGTCAAATGCAACAAATTTTTTTTTAATACACAATCAGTTAATAACATTTATTAAGCACCTACTATGTGCCAGGCACTGTGCTAAGCATTGGGGTTATAAAGAAGAAAAAAACACAGTCTCTGCCTTCAAAAAGTTCACAATCTTACAAATATGTACAAACAAGCTATGTATAGTATAAATAAGAGATAATTAAGAGAGGGAAGGCACTAGAATTGATAAGGTTTGGGAAAAACTTGCCATAGAAGATAAGATTTTAGTTCAGTCTTTTTTAATTTTTAATTTTTTTAAATTTTTTTAACGGTAATTTTTATATTTTTTTTGTTTTCAACATTTACTTCCACAAGATTTTGAGTTCTAAATTTTCACCCCATCTCACTCCTCCCCCCACCCCAAGATGGCATGCATTCTAAATACCCCTTCCCCTAGTCTGCCTTTCCTTCTATCTCTCCCCCTCTTCTCTTGTCCCCTTCCCCTTCAATTTTCCTGTAGGGTAGGATGGGATTTCTGTACCCCATTTCTTGTATTTCTTATTTCCCAGTTGCATGTGAAAACTTTTTTTTAAACATGTGTTTTTAAAACTTTGGATTCCAAATTTTCTCCCTTCCTCCCTCCCCACCCACCCTCATTGATAAGGCAAGCAACTAAATATAGGCATATATGTACAGTTATGCAAAACACTTCCATAGTAGACATGCTGTGAAAAACTAACTCTATTTCCCTTAATCCTATCCCACCCACCCATTTATTCCATTCTTTCTTTTGACCCTGTCCCTCCTCAGAAATATTTGCTTCTCATTACTCCCTTTCCCAATTTGCCCTCCTTTCTATCATTCCCCTACTCTCTTGTCCACTCCCCCCCATTTTCCTGTAGGGTAAGACAGATTTCCACACCCAATTGAGTGTGTATGTTATTCCCTCCTTACATCAAATCCTATGAGAATAAGATTCACTCATTCCCTCTCACCTTCCCCTGTTTCCCCTCCACTGTAAGAGCCTTTTCTGTTGTTTTATTTTGTGTGTGTGTGGGATAATTTACCCCGTTCTACCTCTCCCTTTCTCCTTCTCCCAGTATATTCCTCTCTCACCCCTTAATTTTATTCTCCAGATATGACCCCTTCATTTTCAACTCACCCTGTGCCCTCTAACTATCTATCTATATCTATATATACATACATATAATGTTTTCCTCTCCAACTACCCTAATACTGACAGGTCTCATGAGTTACAAATATCATCTTTCCATGCAGCAATGTAAATAGTTCAACCTTAATAAGTCTCTTACGATTTTCTCTTTCCTATTCCACTTCTCTTCATGTTCCACTCAAGTCTTGTATTTGAAAATCAAATTTTCTATTCAACTCTGGTCTTTTCATCAAGAATGCTTGATAGTCCTCTATTTCATTGAATAGCCATTTTACCCCTGCAGGATTATACTCAGTTTTGCTGGGTAGGTGATTCTTGGTTGTAATCCTATCTCCTTTGCTCCCCGAAATATTATATTCCATGCCCTGCGGTCCCTTAATGTAGAAGCAGCTAATTCTTGTGTTATCCTGATTGTGTTTCCTCAATACTTGAATTGTTTCTTTCTAGCTGCTTGTAATATTTTCTCCTTGACCTAAGAACTCTGGAATTTGACTACAATATTCCTAGGAGTTTTCCTTTAGGGATCTCTTTCAGGAGGAGATAGGTGGATTCTTTCAATTTCTATTTTGCCCTCTGGTTCTAAAATATCAGGACAGTTTTCCTTGATAATTTCTTGAAAGATGATGTCTAGGCTCTTTTTTTGAGCATGGCTTTCAGATAGTCCAATAATTTTTAAATTCTCTCTCCTGGATCTATTTTCCAGGTCAGTTGTTTTTCCAATGAAATATTATACATTATTTTCTAATTTTTCATTCTTTTGGATTTGTTTTGCAGTGTCTTGATTTCTCATAAAGTCACTAGCTTCCAATTGCTCCTTTCTAATTTTTAAGGAAGTATTTTCTTCAGTAATCTTTTGGACTTCCTTTTCCATTTGGACAATTTTGCTCTTTCAGATTTCCAGCCCAAGATAACCTGGAAGGTTGACAGAAAAGGTCTGTTGCACCAACCTGAGAGAGGAACATCCGACATGCAGGCTGCAGCACAGACCTGGAACTGAATCAATGACAACACTGGTGATTTCCAGTCTTCTCAGACCGCAGACACCAGAGACAACTTAGAGAGTCAGTGAGAAGGGGTCTTTTGGAACTGGGTGAGAGAGAAGCATGGTCCAGCAGAGGGTTGCAGGGTGTGCCAATACAGGCCTGGCCCTAGTAAAACAGGAGCAGGCCTTGAGAGTGACTGAATTGGCAGCTGTAGTGGTGGCAGCAGTAGCAGTAGTGGCTGCTCCTGGAGCTATTAGCCCACAGACTGAATGTTGGAAAGTCACCTATTTTGACTTCTGGGAGCCAAGATGGCAAAGTAAACAGCAACTTTACTCTCATCAGATTTGACTCAAGGAGGCAATGACATACTCAGGTATAGAAATCCAACTCGCCATATAGGCAGTAGGAGGGGAAAGAACAAAAGGTCCAGAATATCAAGGGAACTAATGAAAAAAAAATGCTAGGGAAGGTAGTCTAGCCATACCAGAGCTTAAATTGTATTACAAAGCAGCCATCATCAAAACTACTTGGTACTAGCTAAGAAATAGAGTGGTAGATCAGCGGAATAGATTAGGTACACTAGACCCAGTAGTCAATGACTATAGTAATCTATTGCTTGATAAACCTAAAGACCCTAGCTTCTAGGATAAGAAGTCACTATATAAAAAAAACTGCTGGGAAAACTGGAAAATGGCATGGCAGAAACTGGATATAGACCAACATCTTACACCATCTACCAAAATAAAGTGAAAATGGTTACATGATTTAGATATAAAGGCTGATACTAAAATAAACTGGGAGAGCAAGGAATAGTTTACCTGTCAAATTTATAGAGAATGGAAGAATTTATGACTAATCACATTTATGATAGAAAACATTGTGAAATGCAAAATGAATAATTGTGATTAAATTGAAAAGTTGAATGCAACCAAGATTAGGAGGGAAGCTGAAAACTGGTAAAGAATTTTTACAACCAGTGTCTCTCATAAAGGCCTCATTTCTAAAATATATAGAGAACTAAGTCAAATTTATAAGAATACAAGTCATTCCCCAAATGATAAATGGTCAAAGGATATGAACAGGCAGTTTTCAGAGGAAGAAATTAAAGCTATATATGGTCATATGAAAAAATGCTCTAAATCACTACTGATTAGAGAAGTGCAAATCAAAACTACTCTGATGTACCACATCACACCAATTAGATTGGCTAACATGACAAAACAGGACAACGATCAATGTTGGAGAAGATGTGGGAAAATTGGAACACTAATGCACTTTTGGTGGAGTTGTGAACTGATTCAACCATTTCGGAGAGCATTTTGGAACTATGCCCAAAAGGCTACAAAAATATACATACTCTTTGAACAAAGAAATACCACTTCCAGGGCTGTATTCCAAAGAGATCATAAAAATAGGAGAAGGAACCACATGTACTAAAATATTTATAGCAACTCTTTCTGCAGTGGCAAAGAATTGGAAATTGAGGGGATCCCCATCAATTGAGGAATGGCTGAATAAGTTGTGGTATATGAAAGTAATGGAACACTATTTTGCTCTAAGAAATGATGAACAGAAAAACTTGTATGGACTGAAGCTGAGTGAAGTGAGCAGAACCAGGAGAACATTGTACACAGTAACAGCAACATTGTGCAATGACTAACTTTGATAGACTTAGCTCTTCTCAGCAATGCAAAGATCTAAGACATCTCCAAAGGTCTCATGATGAAAAATGCTTTCCACAACCAGAGAAAGAATTATGGAGTCTGAATATAGATTGAAGCATACTATTTGCTCTTTTTTCCCTTCTGTTTTGTTTTGTTTCTTCCTTCTCGTGGTTCTTCCTATTGGTTTTAATTCTTCTTTACATCATGACTAATGTGAAAATATGCTTAATAGGAAAGTATATGTAGAGCCTGTATCAGATTGCATGTTGTCTTGGGGAGGGAGGAAGGGAGTGAGAGAGAGAGGATTTAAAACTTGAAAGCTTGAAGTGAATGTTGAAAACTAAAAATAAATAGATTTTAAAAAAAAGAAATATTTGAGTAATGAGAGAATACTACTATTTTCAAGTTATTATGTATATATTTTGTCAGTGAGTAGTTGTTTTCATGTTGTCTCTCCACTAGAACATCAGCTCTATGAAGGCAGGGACAATGTTTTTGTCTTTCTTTTTATCCTCACGTTTCTCTTTTTAATTTTTTGAAGGGTTGTAAAAGATGCAGTAGGTGATTTCATACAATAGAATCTATGTATCATCTCCATAGCTATTTTTACTAAGTTTGAAAATTTACTTTATCCATAAACAAAGGTAACTTAAATGTCTATTCATAGCATATAGACCAAAATTCTTAAGATCACAATGGCAATATCAGAAGTAGCCAGGAAAAAATAGTAAAAACTTGGCATATTAAATTAAACTATCTGCTTAATTCTCTTACCTTTCCCCTTATTTCTTTTCTTTCCCAGCTATCTCTTTTCCCTTTCTATTTTGCCTTTCTTCTTTTTTTTAGTATTTTATTTTTCTCCAGTTACATGTAAAAATAATTCTTAATGTTTGTTTTTAAAACTTCACATTACAAATTCTCTCCCTTCCTCCCTCCACTCCCCTCATTGAGAAGGCAAGCAATTCAGTATAAGTCATACATGTGTAGTCACTCAAAAAGTATCCATAATAGTAATGTTGTGAAAAAATAGCCAAAAAATACTCAAGAAAAATAAAGTTAAAAAAAAGTTTATTTCAATCTATATTCAGATACCATCAGTTCTTTCTCTGTGGATGGATAGTATTTTTCATTATAAGTTCTTCAGGGTTGTCTTGGATTGTATTGTTGAGAATAGTTAAGTTACTCACAGCTGATTATCTTACAATATTGCTGTTACTTTGTACACAATGCATTTCACTTTGCATTAACCCGTGCAAGTCTTTCCAGGTTTTTCTGAGAGCGTTCTACTCATCATTTCCTATCATATAATAGTATTCCATCATAATCACTTACCACAACTTGTTCAGTCATTGTTGAATTGATGAGCATCCTATCCATTTCTAATTATTTCCCCAAGAAAAAGAGCTGTATAAATATTTTTGTACATGTAGGTCCTTTCCCTTTTTGTTTTCTCTTTTGAGATACAGACTTCATATTGGTATTGCTAGGTTAAAGGAATGCATGGCTTTATAACCATTTGGGCATAGTTCCAAATTGCTCTACCAAATGGTTGAATCAGTTCATAACTCCACCAACAATGCATTAATGTCTCATTTTTCCCACATCCCCTCCAATATTTGTCATTTACCTTTGATGTCCTATTAGTCAATTTCATAGGTATGAAGTAGTATCTCATAATTGTTTTAATTTGCATTTCTCCAATCAGTAGTGAGTTAGAGTATTTTTTCATATGGCTGTAGATGACTCTGATTACTTCAACTGAAAACTGATCATGTCTTTGATCATTTATCAATTAGGTGATTCTTCTTATTTTTTATAAATTTGACTCAGCCCTCTATGTGTTTGAGAAATGAGGCCTTTACCAGAGAAACTTGCTTCATTTTTTTTCATATTTACTGTTACTAACTATATTTCCCTCCATCCTGTCTCCCCATTTGTTCTATTTTTTCATTCCTTTCATCCTGTCCCTCCTCAAAAGTGTTTTACTTCTGACTACCCTCTCCTCCAATCTGTCCTCCCTTCTATGCTCACCTTCTCTTATCCTCTTTCCCTCTTACTTTCCTGGAGAGTAAGATATATTTCTATACCCAATTGAGTGTGTATGTTATTCCCTCTATGAAACAATTCTGATGAGAGTAAGGTTCACTCATTCCCATTTACCTCCCACCTCTTCCCCTCCACTGTAAAACTTTTTCTTGACTCTCTTATGTGAGATAATTTACATAATTTTACCTCTCCCTTTCTCTTTCTCCCTGTACATTCCTCTCTCACCCCTTAATTTTATTTTTTTAGATATCATAATTTCATATTCAACTCACACCTGTGCCCTCTGTCTATATGTACTCCTTTCAACTGTCCTAATAATGAGAAAGGTCTTATGAGGTACAAATATCATCTTCCCATGAAGGAATATAAATAGTTTAAACTTATTAAGTCCCTTATGATTTCCCTTTTCTGTTTCTCTTTTTATTCTTCTCTTGAGTCTTATATTTGAAAGTCAAATTTTCTATTTAGCTCTGATCTTTTCATCAAGAACTCTTGAAAGTCTTCTTTTTCATTGAATATCTGTTTTTTTCCCTGAAGGATTATACTCAGTTTTGCTGGGTAAGTGATTTTTGGTTGTGATCCTAGCTCCTTTGCCCTCTGGAATATCATATTCCAAGCCCTCCATCCTCTAATGTACAAGCTGCTAAATCTTGTGTTATCCTGACTATGGCTCCATCATACTTGAATTGTTTCTTTCTGGCTGCTTGCAATATTTTCTCCTTGACTTGGGAACCCTGGAATTTGGCTATAATATTCCTTGGAGTTTTCATTTTGGGATCCCTTTCAGGATGTGATTGGTGGATTCTTTCAATTTCTATTCTACCCTCTGCTTCTAGAATATCAGGGAAGTTTTCCTTGACAATTTCTTGAAAGATGATGTCTGGGCTCTTTTTTTTGATCATGGCTTTCAGATAATCCAATAATTTTTAAATTCTCTCTCCTGGATCTATTTTCCAGGCCAGTTGTTTGTCCACTGAGATATTTCACATTGTCTTATTTTTTTTTTCATTCCTTTGGCTTTCTTTTATTTTTTTCTTTATTTCTCATAGATTCACTAGCTTTTATTTGCTCCATTCTAATTTTTAAGGAATTATTTTCTTCACTGAGCTTTTGTGCCTTCTTTTCCATTTGGTCAATTCTGCTTTTGAAGGCATTTTTCTCCTTATTGGCTTTTTGGACCTCTTTTACCATTTGGTCTAGTCTGTTTTTTAAGGTGTTACTTTCTTCAGTATTTTTTTGTGTCTCTTTTACCAAGCTGTTGACTCATTTTTCATGATTACTTGCATCACTCTCATTTCTCTTCCCAATTTTTCCTCTACCTCTCTAACCTGATTTTCAGAATCCTTTTTGAGCTCTTCATGTTCTGAGACCAATTCTTATTTTTCTTGGAGGCTTTGGATGTAAGAGCTATGGCAGACTATGTTGTCTTTTTCTGAGTGTGTCTCTTCATCTCCTTTGTCACCATAGTAAGTTTCTATAGTCAGAGTTTTTTTTTCCTATTGTTTGCTTGTTTTCCCAGCCTATTACTTGACTTTTAACTCTTTCTTAAAGTAAGGCTCTGCATCCAGGTTGGAGGCTGCACTGTCCCAAAATCCAGGGGTTTTGTGCAGTTGGTTTCAGAAATACTTCTAGGGACCTGTAAGTTTTCAATTCTTCCAAAATAGTATTATCTAAGTAGAAGTGTTTACTACTCTCCTGGCCTGTGCTCTGGTCTGTGAGGGACCACAAGCATTCTTTCCTGCCCAGGAACTGTGAGGACCACCTTTCACTGCTGCCACAAATTCTGCTATATTAGTGCTTCTTCTTGCCCTGGGAGTGCCACCCAGGACTGTGACTCAGACCCAAGTTTGGGCAAAGCAACAGTACCACGGTGCTAGCAAAAAGACCCCTGTAATCTCCTTCTGACCAGTAGTTTGACTCCCTTACTGTCTGTGAACTGAGAGCTCTGGAAACAGCTGCTGCCACTGCTTCTGCTGATTCAGTGGCTTCCAAGTCCTGCTCCTTACCCAGCAAAACTGAGTATAATCCTTCAGGGAAAAATCAGATATTCAATGAAAAAGAAGACTTTCAAGAGTTCTTGATGAAAAGATCAGAGCTAAATAGAAAATGTGACTTTCAAATACAAGACTCAAGAGAAGAATAAAAAGATAAACAGAAAAGGGAAATCATAAGGGACTTAATAGGGGCCAAGGCTATGCCGGCATGGCCTGTGCTGGACCATGCTCCATTCTCACCCAAGTCCAACAGACCTTTCCTGCTGACCTTCTAAGTTATCACTGGTGTCTGTGGGCTGACATATCTGGAAATTGTTGCTCCTGGAGTGATTCAGTTGCCCTGGGGCCTGTTTTGGGCTTGCCAAGGAAGGGTCTGTGCTGGCATGGCTTGTGCTAGACTGTACTCCTCTCTTACCCTGGTGCAACAGACCTTTCCTACCAACCTTCCAAGTTGTATTGGGCTGGACATTTGTTTCACTCTGTCTTTTTTGTGGGTTCTGCTGCTCTAGAATTTGTTTAGAGTCATTTTAAAGGTATTTGGAAGGCTTTGGGGGACAGCTCAGGTGAGTCCCTGCCTTTACTCCACTATCTCTCTTCTTCCCCCTTTTAACTATTATTTTTAATATATTTCATTCTGTTAAATACTTTACTAATTACATGTAAACTTTTTAGAACAATATATTATTTTTAATTTATGTTCCAAGTTCTTTACATCCTTCCAGTCCCTCCAGTATCCTTGAGAAGGCAAGCAATTTGATATTGTTTATAGATATGAAGTCATGCAAAAATATTTTTCTATATTAGCCACATTGCAAAGGAAAACAGAGACAAAAAATAAACCAAGAAATATAAAGTAAAAAGTATGCTTCAATCTACATTCAGAATTCATGAATTCTCTCTCTGAAAGTGGACAGCATTTTCCATCATGTGTTCTTTGGAGCTCTCTCAATAAGAAAAGCTAAGTCTTTCATAGTTGATTAAGATTCAATATTGTTCTTACTGTGTACAATGTTCTTCTGGTTCTGCTCACTTCACTTCACATCAGTTCTTATAACTCTTGCAGGTCTTTCTTAAACCATCTTCCTCATAATTTCTTATTGCACAATAGTATTCCATCATGATCATATACCACAATATGTTCAGCCTTTCCCCAGTTGATAGGGATGTGTCAATTTCCAATTCATTGCCACCATTAAAAAAGCTGCTATAAAATATTTTTCTTCTACAAATAGGTCCTTTTCCATTTTCTTTGATCTCTTTAAGATACAGACCTAGTAGTAGCATTGCTGGGTCAAAGGGTCTGTATATATAGCCCTTTGGGAATATTTCCAAATTGTTATGCCGAATGGCTAGATCAGTTCACAACTCCACCAACCATATATTAGTGTCCCAAGTTTTCCACATTCCCTCCAGCATTTGTCATTGTCTGTATTTTTTGCATTTTTCTAATCTCTAGTGAGTCTGATGATTTTTAATTTTTTTTGTCAAGGCAATCGGGGTTGAGTGACTTGCCCAGGGTGACACAGCTAGTGAGTAACATGTGACTGAGGCCACATTTGAACTCAGGTCCTCCTGACTCCAGGGCCAGTGCTCTATCCACTGTGCCACCTAGCTGACCCCAGAAGAATTTCTTCATGTGAATCTTGACAGCTTTGATTTCTTCTTCTTAAAACTGCCTGTTCATATCCTTTGACAATTTATCAGTTGTGGAATGGTTCATTTTTGTAAATGCGACCCAGTTACTTATGTATTTAAGAAATGAGGTCTTTATCAGAGAAACTTGCTACAAATTTTTCCCAGTTTCCTGTTTTCTTTCTATTTTTTCTACTAGTTATTTTTTGTGCAAAAGATTTATAATTTCATGTGATCAAAATTATCTATTTTACTTATTGTCATCTTCTCTATTTCCTTTGATCATGAGCACTTACCTTATTCATAGATCTTAAAAACACATTTTTCCATACTCCTCTAATTTACTCATGATATAATATCACCCTTTAAGTCTAAATCTTTTATCCATTTTAACCTTATCTTGGTATATTGGATGAGATGTTGGTCTGTTCCTAGTTTCTGTCAATCTGCTTTCCAGTTTTCCCAGTAATTTTTGTAAAATGTTGAATTTTCGCTCAAAAGTTTAGATCTTTGGATTTATTTATATTACTATATTTACTACCATTCATTGTGTATCTAAGATATTCCATTGCACCATTACACTATTTCTTATCCAGTACCAGATTATTTTGATAATTACTACTTTGCAATACAGTTTGAAATCTAGAACTGCTAGATCACCTTCCTTCACATTTTTCCCCATTGACCCCCTTTATGTTTTTGACTTTTTGTTCTTCTAGGAGAATTTTGTTATTTTTTCTAGTTTAATAAAATAATTCATTGGTAGTTTGATTGGTATGGCACTGCATAAATAAATTAACTTTTATGGAATTGTCATTTTTATCATATTGGCTCACCCTACCTATGAGATATTAATATTTTTTCCAATTATTTATATTCTGCCTTTATTTGTGTGAAGAGCATTTTATAATTAGGTTCATCTAGGCCCTGGGTTTATTTTGTCAGGTAGACTCTGAGGTATTTTTTTTTAATAGTCTGTAGTTAAATGTAATTTCTCTTTCTATCTCTTCCTGTTGAACTTTGTTGATACTATGTAGAAATGCTGATGATATTGGTGGGTTTATTTTATATCCAGCAACATTGCTGAAGTTGTTAATTATTTCAACTAGTTTTTTTTATTTGATTCTCTAGAGTTCTCTAAGGATGTCATCATATCATCTGCAAAGAATGATAGTTTTATTTTATCTTTGCCTATTCTTATTCCTTCAATTTCTTTTTCTTCTTTTATTGCTATAAGTAGTATTTCCAATGCAATATAAAATAATAGTGTTTATAATGGATATCCTTACTTCATCTCTGATCTTATTGGGAAGGCTTCAAGTTTGTCCCCATTATATATAATGCTTGCTTTTAATTTTAGATAGACAGTATTAATCATCTTAAGAAAGGTTCCATTGATTTCTATGCTTTCTAGTGTTTTAATAAGAATGGGTGTTGTATTTTTTCAAAGCATTTTTCTGTGTCTATTGATATAATCACACGATTCTGATTGTTTTTGTTATTGATATGGTCAAATATGCTGATAGTTTTCCTAATGTTGAGTCAGCCTGGAACTCCTGGTAAAATCCCACCTAATCATAGTGTATGAACTTTGTGATATATTGCTTTAATCTCCTTGCTAGTATTTAAAGCTTTTTTTTTTTATCAATGTTCATTAAGGAAATTTTTAAATAGTTTTTTTTTTTTCCCCTCTCTGTTGTAATTTTCTCTGGTTTAGGTATCAAAACTATATTTGTGTCATAAACAGAATTTGTTTGGACTCCTTCTTTGCCTGTTTGTTTGTTTTCAAATAGTTCATATAGTGGTGGGACTATTTTTTTGCCCTAAGTATTTAGTAGAATCTACTTGTAAGTCAGTCTGGTTTCAGGGATGTCTTCTTAGGGAGCTGTTTGATGGCTTATTCAATGTCTTTGTCTAAGATAGGGTTGTTTAAGTATTCTATTTCCTCTTCTGTTAATCTGGTCAGTTGGTATATTTGTAAATATTTATACTTTCAAATAGATGGTCTGCTTTACTGACATATAATTGAGCAAAATAAGATTAATTGCTTTAATTTCATCTTCATTGGTGATACATTCATCCTTTTTATTTTTAATACTAATAATTTAGTTTCTTTTTTCTGTTTTTAATCAAATTAACCAATGGTTTATCATTTTATTATTTTTCATAAAACAAGCTCTTAGTTTTATTTATTAATTCATTTTTTTACTTTCAATTTTATTAATCTCACTTTTGAGTTTTAGGGCTTTCATTTTGGTGTTTAATTGGGTATTTTTAATTTGTTCTTTTTTCTAGCTTTTGTAGTTGAATACCCAAATCATTGATTACTGATATATGATTCTAGAAATATAAAATTTCCCTTAAGTACTCATTTGGTTGCATCACAAAAAATGTGGAATGTTGTCTCATTTTTATCATTTGTTTTAATGAGATTATTGGTTATTCTTATGATTTGTTCTTGGACTGACTCATTTTTTATTATCGTATTATTTAATTTCCAATTAATTTTTAATCTATACTTAAATGGTCCTTTAATAAATGTAATATTTGTAGCATTATGGTCTGAAAAAGAGTGCATTTAACATTTATGCTTTTCTGCATTTGGTTGTGAGGTTCTTATGCCCTAATACATGGTCAATGTTTGTAAAGGTGCCATGTAAAGCTAAGAAAAAAAGGTGTACTCTTTTATATTTCTATTCAGTTTTGTACCCCGCCCCAGAGGCTTATCATATCTAACATTTCTAAGATTCTATTCATCTCATTGAGTTCTTTCTTACTTATTTTATGGTTAGATTTATCTAGTTCTTAGAGGGTAAAGTTAAGATCCCCTACTAGTATAGTTTTACTGTCTGAGATGCCTTTGGAGGAAAAAGTGAGGTTGGTAACTTTGCACAGTTCTCTCTCACTCATATCAAATTCAGTTGAAAGTCATGTCATCATCTCCCTGACATCATGGTTGTCTTTGAGAACAAAGGACAAAACACACAGTTTTACTGTATACTTCTTATTGTAATTCATTTCATTTTTCCTTTAAGAATTTGGATGCTATGCCATTTGGTACATGTGTCTTTAGTACTGGTATTACTTCATTGTCTATGGTTCCTTTTAACAGAATATAGTTTTACTTCTTATACCTTTTAATTGGGTCTATTTTTGCTTTTCCCTTTCTGAGATCATGATTGCTACTCCTGCCTTTTTTACTTCAGCTGAAGCATAATAATTTTTGCTCCAGCCCCTTGTTTTAACTTTGTGTCTTTCTCTGTTTCAGGTGTGTTTCTTATAAGCTATATTGTTGGATTCTATTTTTTTTATCCATTCTTCTATCTACATCCATCCTATGGGTGAGTTCGTCCTATTCACATATATAGTTACAATTACTAATTGTGCCTTTCCAGCCATCCTATTTTCTTCTATTTATTCTTCTCTGTCTCTGTCTCTTTCTCTATCTCTACCTGTCTCTGCGTCTGTCTCTGTTTTTCTGTCTCTCTCTCTCTCTCTCTTTTTATCTGCCATCGATATTATCAGCCCTTTTTTTCTTTATCCCCTTCCCCTCCTATTTCCCTGTGAATTAAAATAAATTTCTATTATCAATTGTGTGTGTGTGTGTGTGCATGTATTCCCTCTTTGAAATAATTTGGGTGTGAGCAAGGTTTAAGCATTGACCACCTCCCCCAACTATTTTCCATTCTACTATAAAAACCTCTTCTTTGCGTACCTGCTTTATCTGAGATAATTTCCCCCCTTTTTCTTTCCCTTTCCTTTTCATCCAGGTCATCCCTCTTTCTCATCTATCCTTGATTTTTTTTTTCATTTTCTTCAACTCTGTTTTTTAAGGTGTTGTTTTCTTCAGCATTCTGTTGTGCTTCTTTTACCAAGCTGTTAATTGTCTTCTTATAAATTTCTTCTTTAGGTTTCATTTTTTTACTTATTTTTATGTATTTTACATATTGCTTTCATTCTTTACCTATTTTTACCTATTTTACATATTTTACCTATTTTTTCTCTACTACTATTATTTGATTTTAAAAGTAATTTTTAAGCTCTTCCAGGAATGCTTGTTGGGCTTATGTCTAATTCACAATTTTTTCTTTAGGCTTTGCTTTAGGCTGTTTTGACTTTATTGTCTTCTTCTGAGTCTGTGTCTTGATCTTCCCTGTCACCATAGTAGATTTTTAGGGTCAGTGTCTTTTTTTGTTGTTGTTTGTTTATTTTTCCATCCTATTTCTTGGTTTTGAACTTTATTTTAAAGTTGGGCTCTGTTCCTGGCATGGGGATTTGGGGGAGATACTGTTATCAAGCTTCAGGGCTTTTAGCACTGCTTTTTTTGAGGACTAGCTTAGGAGGCATTGGATTTTTGGTTGCTTCCAAGGTATTATGATATGGGAAAGATGTTCTTCTGCTCTTCTGCTCTTTTGGTTTGTTCTCTGGTCCTAACTAAGAAAGGCATCTTTGATCTCGTGTGACAAATGTGATACTGCCCCTCAAGTTTTCTGCTCCCTTTTGACCAAAAGTACTCCTCTCTGCCCTTAAACTATTACTCAGAAGTGGATATAAGCAACCTAGCAACAGATTGGCATCTAGTCCTCTGTCCAGTGCTAGCACAGATGTCCACAGTAATTTTCTGCCCAGTTACCAGGTCCTCTTACCTTCTATGATTGATTCCAAAGCTTTCTCTTTTTATCCCCACTTTTTAGCATGATGCTTCGAACATAAATATTTCATGAAATTTTATTGCCTGATTCACTAACAGGGAGTGTAAGAGATTAGAAAAATTTTCAACAGAGAAGTGACACCTAAGCTGAGTCTTGAAGATAAGGATTCTGAAAGGTATAGATAAGGATCTAGCACACTCCAGGCATGAGTAACCGCATATGCAGAGAGGCAGGAGGTGGACTCCAGTTCAAAAAACAGCAGATACTACAGGACAGCAAGAATACACAGTTCATGTGGAGCAGTGTTTGTATATACATGCATACATATGTGTGTATATACATATAGACATGAATTCCTGTGTGTGTAACCTGTCCTTTTGTGTGTGTGTGTATGTGTATGAGAAAATTCTAAATGGGGTCACAAAGAGCTGGACATGACTGAAACAACAGCAACAACAACATGTATCTATATGCACTTATGTGCGATATGTATATGTGGATATATGTATCTACATATATGTCTGTGTAGGTGCATATATTGTATCTATGTATTTTATGTTATATTGTATTATATCCAAATCTAGAGATAGAGATACCTTACAGGCTATAAGAAGCCACTGAAGACTTTTGACCAGAGGAATGATAGGGTCAGACTGGTGCATGGGAAGATTACTGTTCTGGCATTACATGGAAAATAAAATTTAGAAAGGAGAGCCTAGAAGCAGGGAGATCTTGAATATCCTTTTCAGTTCAAATCCTAGAACATCTGAGGTCCATTCCAACTGCTCTGCTTAAAAAAAAATCTTCAGCGACATTCCCCATTAGCTAAAAAAAAAAATACAAAACCTTTACCCTGACACCTTCCATAATCTGAATCCATTCTAGCTTTATGAGCTTATGTAATGTGACTCTTCTTGATCTTTACATTCTAGCCAAACTGGATTACTATCCATCTTCATTCTCTTTGTGTTATTCTTCCGATTCCATCCATTTGAAGTGGCTGTTCCTTATTCTCCAAATGCGTAGAGCACGCTCACTCCTTGTTGAACTCTTCCTTGGCTCTTAAGGGTCTGTTCTGGTACCTCTTCCCCAGCAAGATCCACTGTTGTTGTTGAGTTTTGTCACTTGTGTCTGACTCTTCACAATCCCATTTGGGATTTTCTTGGCAAAGCTACTGGAATAGTTTGCAAGTTCCTTCTCCAGTTCATTTTATAGAGGAGGAAACTGAGGCAAACAGGTTATATGACTTGCCCAGTGTCACACAACTAATAAGTGTCTGAAACTAGATTGGAACTCAGGTTTTCCTGACTCCAGGCCCAGTGCTATAACCACTGAAACACCTAGCTGCTCCAGGAAAATTTTTTTGGCTACCTCCAATGAAAAGTGAGCTCTCCATTTTATGTTATCAGAACAACCTATTCATATCTCTCCGTTATCATTATCATTCCTTGGACAATGCTTATTTGTACATATGCCCTAACTTTCTTCCCACTCCCAGTTACATTTAAAGCTTCTTGTGTACAGGGACTTTGTAATTTTTCATCTTTGCATCCTTAACACTTTGTAAAGTATCTCTGATGCACAGCAAGTGCTTAATTAATGTGTGTTGATTGAAATGATTAAACTTTTTCCAGGCACCAGTCCTAATGTTGTGAATTTAGACTCAAAGTAGTGTTTCCAATTTAGAATGAAAGAATTTTCTAGAAGGCATCACAGAAATCCTTTTAGATATGAGTAGATCGAGGCCTAGGAAAGGTACTCATTGTGTCAGTTTCTAAATTGGGACTGAATCAAACTCTAGTGTCTTATTTTCCCAATAAAGCCTAATAAAGTGAAAGCCTAAGAGATGCTATGACAATCACATGAATAAGACATTTATCACAAAATTAGAGGACAAAAACCACAGTTTTGTTTCATTTTATTTCATTTCATTTTATTTTTCAGCCAGGCAGTAAAATCACTTTTATTCATGAGCAAATTTACACCTGCTGTTAATTCTTTCCATATATGCAGGAAAAGAGTTTGATTTCTTTTTCGTTTCTTCTTAATTTGTAAGAAAAAGCATTTTTTCCCAGTCACAGTATGATTTCCAAATGAGTTATTATCACCACCCTAGCCATTGGCTTCCATACCACTTTGTCCAGTTCCCTCTGTACTGATGCTTTTTCTCTTCCCTCCAAACTCACATCTTATAAAAACTACTCAACTTGGCATTATTCATCCCACACACATTCCCACCGTGCAATCCACTGGCAGCCAGCAACATTCATCGGAAATAGAACAATACTCTTCAAAGGAGGCTCAGAATCAAAGGATTTCTGTTGGTCCTTGTGGTTGAGAAAAGAACTAACAACCTTGGTAAAACAGGGACTGACGTATACCTCACATCAGCTCAGCTCATCTCACTTTCCAACCAGACATTCTTAGAGAAAGTCTTTTGATATTAATTCAATTATATGAGATCATAACAGTAACAATGTTAAAAATAGATTTTTTTAAAATATGGTGTATCTAGTGATAGAGTTTCAGACTTCTCCAAAGTGATTTTTTCGCTCTAAATATTTTTTGGTGCCAATTTCCCATTTTTCAATCCTTACACTCTCATTTATTCATGCATTCTCAGTCACTATGGGTCCAAGTGACATCACAGAATCTTAGGGTGAGAAAGTGACATAGATATCGGAAGCTGGGAGTTGTCCAGCCCAGCCACTATCTGAATACTGCACCCCTCCATGACATTCCAGTCAAGCAACCATTTGACCTCTACTTGTAGATGTACCGCAATGGCAAACTAATTAGTTTAAGAAGCTGCTTTTAGTCCTGGACAGGAAAAACTACTTGGAAGTTATTTACATTCAGCCCAAATCTGTTTCATACAACTTTTGCCGTTCTCAATTCTGCCCCCTGGAGTCAAACAAAATGCATCAAATTCATCTTCACTATAATAATCTTTCAGATGTTCAAAAACAATGATGATCTCCCCTCTGAGCCATTCCTTCTACATGTTAAGCATTCCTAGTTCTTTCAGTTTCTCTCACATAATTTTCTTTCAAATCTTCTGACAAATCTGGTCATTTTAATCTGAATTACAAACTTGTCCACACACCTCCTAAAGTGTATTTCTCAAAATTAAACACAATATCCCAGACGTGGCCTGATTAAGAAAGAGTACAATACTATTACTTCTCTCATATTAGATGTTGTGCTTCTTCTAGTACAGCCTAGGAGGCTATTACTTTTTTGGCTGCCACATCAAACAATAGACTCATATTGATCTTGAAGTCCACTAAAATCCACCATTTTTTTCCAGACAAATCTAACCATATCTCCTGAATTTTATGATCGCTAAAGTGATCACCATGTTGCAAGTGTAAGGCTTCATATTTCATTCTATATTCAGTCTAACTTTCTAAACTCTCAAAATTTTTTCTTATCTTGACTCTATCATCCAACACATTGACAGTGTCTCCCAATTTTCTATTGATTGCAAATTTTATAAACCTATAATCTGTGTCTTCATCCAAGCCCTTGACTTTAAAAGTGTTAACATGTATACACAAACACATATGGATGAGAAAAATTCCCTGAGGCTTTCCACTACAAACAACTTTTTCAATTGACAGCCATAAATTAATTAATGACTTTATATTCAATTTTTCAGTTCATCCCAAATCTACTTCACTGTATTATTCTATATATCCCTTCTCTCCAATTATAGACTTAATTGTCTTTGGAAATTCAAAGTTCAGATCATTGACTTAGTTTCCCGTTTATCTGAGTACCAAAAAAAATCAGGATAGGAGGAATTTGAGCTATTTCCTCAGACTTTTGACCAATGGATCCTTATGAGAAATGCTGAGGTAAAGAAGTTGTGCCCAACTACATTGATGCCATATCCTCACTGAATAACCCTGTCCCTCTTCTGAATGTCTTTATCATGTTATGGCTTAATAAACATCCTTTTGTTAACTACTGTATGTCCCACTACTGTCTCATTTCATTCCAGTCTCAAATCTGAGGTACCAGACCATCTATAGTCATGCCTGGCCTACTAAATCAAGGTCTTCTGACTCCAGATCTAGTGTCTGACTCCCTATAGTACACAGTGAATCATCCTCCTTTCTGTGGATTCTCTAATTCTATTAATGTATTTAAATGGAATGATTTTTGTTTGGCTCAATATAATACTACTGATACATTAATTCATTCTTTCTCTGATGTGACTGTCCACTAAGTGGGCATAAAAGAGAAGAGAACAACAATAGAAGATAGATTATATGAACGTATCAGGGGTATGTGGTTAAAACATAGATCTGTCCATGTCACTTGCTTACTTAATAAACTCCTTTGGCTCCCAATTACCTTGAGATCAAATGTGAACTTTCCTGTTTAATATTTAAAGCTCTTCACAATCTGTCCTCTTCTTTATCTTTCTGGTCTTTTAACACATTACTCCTCTCCTCACCTGCCCATGGTCGATGAGCCTACTTTGCATTCATCACATGCTGCCCCCTCTCCTATTTACAAGTCTTCATACTAACTGTCCTGCAAACTTGAAATGTTCACTCTCCAAACCACCACCCCTTAGCCTTTGGTTTAAGACTTAGTTCAAGCACTACCTCCTACAAGAGACCTTTCCCTAAAAACTCTTCTCCTGACTTTGTATCTCCGTGTGTTACCCATTTCTATCTTCTCTAGGTAGCCTTTGTTCTGTGTCTGCCTCTCACAGTTGGTACTTGTCTACTCTTGGATTCTCTACCACATGCATCAACCAAATTTCTTGATTCTTTAGGAGCTTCAACCTCCCTGCATCAGAATTCCTCAGTCTGCTGTCTCTCATTAAACCAGTTCCTCAACCGGACCATGAAGGAGAAAGAGGGCTCGCCTCCTTAGCCCTGGTACTTTGTAGTTATATCCATTCCTTATTTTGAGTATTAGTATAACTATTTCAAGCTTATGTAGCCATTTCCACTACAAAAGCCCTTTTCCAATAACTCATCGTGGTGTTAAGGTGACCCTCATTTTGTAAAGGCTGTGTGAGTGACAAGTACAAACTCGGGAAGGTTTTATTTAGAAACTGGAATAATCACTATTCCTTAAACATGGCGTGACATCTCTTATCTCTGTCTTTGCACAGGATGTCTCTTATCCCTTGTATACTTTTCCTGAAAATCTCTGCTTCTTAGAAGACTTAACCTCCACTAAGACTTGGTTTAACTTGAATCTTTTTCAGGAGCTAGTTTTAGCAACCCTTCAAACTCACTTTGTATTTATATTCCATATATCCTGTATTTATAGAATGCATGTTCCTTGAAGAAATAGATTATTTGTTTTCTTTTATATCTCCAGTACCCAGTGATGTTTATTGATTGATTGATCCATAGCCAAGCATTTCCTTCTTTCTATTCACCTGGCCATCACGCTAATTCAAAGTCTTGTCACTTGTCTTTTAGGATACTGCAACAGCTTCCTAATTGGCTCCCAGACTCAAGTCTCTCTCTCTTCTCCAGTCTAACTCCACAAGTTCTGAAGTGACATTTTTAAAGCACACTTTCTACAATGTCACTTTCTTACTCAATAAACTCCAGGGACTACTTATTTATTACCTCAAGAATCAAATCCAAACTCTTTTGTGTAACATGTATGGACAATCACAATCTGACTTGTTGCCTATGTTACCCTTTCACACTTTATAATCCTGCTAACCTGGCCTAATTGCTGCTCTCTGTAAACTTTATTCCAACTTGAATCTTCATGACTTTGTACAGGCTCTCTGTCCTTCATGCCTGGGACATAACTCTCCTCACCTCCAACTCTTGGAAGCCCTACCTCTTTTAAAATTTGGCTCAATTACTGCATCCAACATGAAGGTTATCTTGCTCCCCTTAATTGCTAGTGCCCCCTCAATTCTACCAAAATTACCTTGTATTTACTTAGCAAATATACTTTGCTTCTTGAGGACAGGGACTGTTTAATTTCTGTTATTGTATTTCCACTACTTCACATAATCCTTAGCAAGTAGTAGGCACTTAATAAATGCTTAGTGTTTGATTGACAATTTGAACAGTTTGTGTCTCCTAGTAAAATGTAAGCTCTTTGAGTGCAGGAATTGTCTTACTTTGGTATTTATATCCCTAAGATCTAAAACAGTACCTACCACCCATTCATGATACTTTATATATGTATGTATAGGTATATATGTATTATCCGTATATATATATGTGTATTATCACATATATATGCATGTGTGTATGTGTATTATTTATATACCCATATGTATATATCTATATATATATACCTCTATTCATCTATTCATCTATACCTTTATTTATCTATACCTCTATTTATCTACACATCTATCTGTCTATCTATACATCTATCTATCTATCTATCTATCTGTCTATCTATCTATCTATTCTATCCAGCCCAACTCTGAGGGGAAGTCCCTATTCAGAAGGGTACAGGGTTACTTTGTCAGCCTTTATTTTGGACCAGAGTGTTCCTGGCAAGATGTTCCCCCACAATAGATGTGACTGCTGACAAATCAAGTCCTTGCACAGGTGTCCAGTTTATGTTTTAAGGAAAGGGACAACTAAGGGGGTCCCAGTTGGGTCAGGGAAACAAGTCTGGTTCTTCAGATACTCTCCAGAAAAGATTATGCTCACAGCAAGTAGGGAATAATGCATCAATCACACTTTAATAAGGCACAGAGAGTACAGAGACAGATGTCACAGGAAACAGATGAGTGAGAGAGAGGGGCATAGACTCACTTATGTAACTACAGATTGTATCAGGGAACACGCAGATATCATGGGCCCATAACAGTTGGAGGAATGCTCGAGGTGCATAGTTTGGGGCCCTGTTTTTATACGGTTTTAGTTGGGTAGGCAGGTTAAGTTTTATCCACACCCTCTTAGAGTTACCTTATTAACATAATGTTTCTCTGTCTCGTGGTTCATGTCTGGTGCTTAATCTACAGCTTGCAGGCCAAGGGCCATTTATTGTGGCCTCACTGGTTTCTCTTAATTTAATATATAGTGTCTGGATTAGCCTTAATTGGTTGAGGAGGTAGTTTTGGGGAGCAGCTTCTATGTTCCTCCTTAGTTTCTATTTCCTATTTCCTATTTCTTTACACTGGCTACTTGCATACTCACTATAAAAACTTATGCACTGGTTGTGGGAACCATAGCAAGATAAAGTTTCAGGAAAACATATAATGGGGATAATAGCAGCACTTAACTTGCAAAGTTGTTGTTAGGATCAAATGATATCATTTATAAAACTTGCAGTCCCTGATATACAGTAGGAGCTATAACATAGGTGCTATACAAATACCTCTTTTCTTCTGTCACTATGAGCTTACTAATAATAGGCAGCTAGGTAGCACAGTGAATACAGCATTGTATCTAGAATCATAAAACACTGATCTCAAATCCGACCTCAAACGTTCAGTAGTTGGGTGACCATGGGCAAGTCACTTAACCTCTCAGGCTCCATTTCCTAATGGGTAAAATGGGATAAACATAGCACCTAATTCCAAGGATTATTATGAGGATAAAATAAGATAATATTTGTAATGTGTTTTGTTAACCTTAAAGCACTATATAAGTGTTATTATAATTATTATTATTAGCTAGTTGATTGTTTAATTGATTGAATATAAGACCATTTATGGATTATGTGACTGTATTTGAATGCCTTCCGGTATAACTGTGGACTACCTCATCTTGAAAGGCGAAACAGTGGGAAATAGATATTTTCGGCCATATGAACTCATGAAAATATGGCCTAGGGCTTGGAACAACTGTGCTTTATGTGAAGAGAGTGACCTCAGGGATAGAATCACAGATCTTTAAAGCATTCAAGTATATACAGGGTGTCCCAAAAATCTGAGTGAAGTTTTAAGCTATTAAAGCCTAAAATTGCTAATACTTTTTGGGACACATGGTATAGAGGCTTACATATAGTTTTCCTTACAATAGACTTCTGAATTATCCAGTATTATTATTGCCCATTTGGAGATGAAAACTAAAGTATAGCAAGATGAATTAATTTTTCCAAAGTCATATTGCTGGTGTCAGATGAAGGATGTGAACCCATTTCTTCTAATTCCAAGTGAAGTTGTCTTTTTTAACACCACTATTCTTTCCTTGAGGATCCCAGGTTTGAAGGAAAACTGAAACATCAGTCACCAAAGAGGTGACTGCACATTTCCACCCAAGTGTTCCCTTTAAGAAAAGCAACAAATTTGGGAAGGACTTTATGGCAGCAGGACTAGGTATAAATAGAAGAGCACTGCTCCTGGAAAGAAATGGTGCTTCTATCCCTATCATCACCATCTGATGATGATGGCCTGGGTTATTGGTTTGGGAATTGTGCTCACCAGCAGATACATATTCTGGTCTCCAAAGTTGCTATATTTGTCTATAGAAGCACGTTTCTTATTTTTATCATAATAATCAATGGAAAAATGAGATTCATTTTACAGAAATCCAACTGACAACCAACATTGCTGAATTTAAATACTCAAAGAATCTGTGATTTCACTAATGCAGATTCTCTCTCCTTTAACGTAATTGCAATCCACCTATGCTTACCCAGGAATCCTACGCATCTCTTGTCAAATATTCTTTTGGAAGTTCACCATTGGGGCCTTCCTTAATTCCTATTGATGGCTTGAGAATACCAGTGAAGCCCATGTCCCCCACTAATAATATCAACAACAAAGATGATGATGATAGCACTTTATTGTTTTCAAAACACTTCACAAATATTTTATCATTTTATCCTCACCACAACCGGAAAGCAGTTGCTATTATTGTCCCTGAGAAGGGTTCAATGAGCCCTCACAAAAGAAGTGCTAGTTCTCCTTGAACTATGACTCCAAAAACCTGCGGTATATGCAGTGGTCACACCCAGTAGAATGTCTTGGCAGACAAGCTAAACCAGGTTGAGAGTAACCAACAGGCCTCAAACCCATTGACAAGTTATGGGGGTTGTCTACTCCAAGCATATGAAGATTTTCTTTATCAGAATGGGTAGATGAAAAATAATTTATTCCAGGAGCCATGCAGGAGGCTGAAGCAGGCACTCTGGAGTGCTTAGAGCTTGGCCAGACATCAGAGACACAAAGATCATCCACTTTATCCTGGGCCATCACCGCTCATTCTGACTTCTGTCTTGCTACTAGACTTTGATGACACTGGAAGAGAGAATGGGATTGATAACTGTGCAACTCTGCCTCACTTAGATCCAGTTCATGAGCAAGTCACCACCCCATGATGTCATTGGTCATCTTTGAAAATGAAGGATGAACAACATATTATTATCTTCATTTTATATATGATAAAACTGAACCTGATAAGAGTTGTAACTTGCCCAGAGTCACACAGCTAATGAGTTTATGAGAACAAATTGGATCTCAGATCTTCCTGACTTCAGGGCCCATAGCTTTATCCCTGTAACCACCTGACTGCTTCTTTCTATATGATCAACCCATCTTTTTTTTTTCTAATATACTTCTTTGATTATGGCATGCTTTACTCCTTAACTCCTTGTTTGTAATGTGTTACCACTTGTTAACATTCATAATATGCCTCTTCACTGTGCTCTGAGTGCTATTAATTTTCAATTCTTTGAAAATCATAGTACTCCATGAATTCATAGTTTTATCAGAATGCTGGTAGAATATTAGTATGAAAAAGCTGGGTGTTGGTCAGGAGAGAATAACTTTTCTAAACCTTATCTGTTTTGTAGAAATAAAGAGTTCCTCCATGTAAATATGTCTCCTCTCTGGAATCTTTGCACCATATATTGTTCTAATTAATGCCTTATGTTTAGAGAGTTTTTTGCCATTTAGAAGGTGGTTTCACATAAATTATCACATTGAATGAGACAGCAAATTCCTGAAAGGCAGGTAGAGACCACATCTTTTATTTTACTGTATCTGCACAGCAAAGTGCCCACTATATTAACTACATTAACCCTGATGACCTTCTGCAAATATCAGTCACATCAAATGAAACTGAAGGACATACTTTTTCCTCTTGTAATTGTGGAACTATATGTGAGGTCTATGGGGATTGGTGGTATTTTCGGGACATATTCCAAGAGACTAGAAAAATTTATAAGAATAGTGAATTAGTCTTCTTAGAATTCAACAATGGAATTCACCCTTTCCATAAAGAAAATAAGGTGGGTAAACAACTTCTCCAACTTCTAGGTTTATGCCAGTCATAATCTGAGCTAGTATTAAATTGGTCCTCCTATGAAAGAGAAGCAACTGTGGCTTAATGGCAAAGGAACTATACTTTTTTGTTGTTATTTTAACATTTTTATATAAAGTTTTGAGTTTCAAATTCTATCCATTCTGATTCCACCATTCTGCAGAGCAATTTGGAAATATGCCCAAAGGGCTATAAAACCCTGCATACCCTTTAACCTAACAATACCACGACTAGGTCTGTATCCCAAAAGAGATTAAAAAAAAAAACAAAAAGAAAAAGGACCTATATGTATAAAAATATTTATAGCAGCTCTTTTCTGGGGGCAAAGAATAGGAAATTGATTGGATGTCCATCAATTGGGGAATGGCTGAACAAATTGTAGTACGTGATTATGATTACTGTCCATATATACTCCTAACTGCCCTAATAATGAGAAAGGTCTTATCAGTTACAAGCATCATCTCCCCATGTATGAATGTAAACAATTTAACCTTATTAAGTCCCTTATGATTTCCTTTTCCTGTTTACTTTTTTATGCTTCTCTTGCATCATATATTTGTAAGTCAAAGTTTCTATTCAGCCCTGTCCTTTTCATCAGGAATGCTTAAAAGTCCTCTATTTCATTGAATGTCTATCCCCGCCCCCCTAGGAGCATACACAGTTTTGCTGGGTAGGTGATTCTCGGTTGTAATCCATAGCTCCTTTGCCCTCTGGAATCTCATATTCCAATTCCTCTTATCCTTTATTATAGAAGTTACTAAATCTTATGTTATTCTGACTGTGGCACTTAGATACTTGAATTGTTTTATTCTGGCAGCTTGCAACATTTTCTCCTTGATGTGGGAGCTCTGGAATTTTGGCTGTGTTATTCCTTGGAATTTTAATTTTGGGATCTCTTTTAAAAGGTGATCGGTGGATTCTTTCAATTTGTATTTTACCCTCTGATTCTAAAATATCAGTACCATTTTCCTTGATAATTTCCTGAAAGATGATGTCAAAGCTCTTTTCTTGTTCATGACTTTCAGGTAGTCCAACAATTTTCAAATTATCTCTCCTGTATCCATTTTCCAGCTCAGTTGTTTTCCCAATGAGATATTCCACATTGTTTTCTACTTTTTCATTCTCTTGGTTTTGTTCTATTGTTTCTTGATTTCTCATAAAATCATTAGCTTCCATTTGCTCCATTCTAATTTTTAAGGAATTATTTTCTTCAGTGAGTTTTTGTACCTCCTTTTCCATTTAGCCAACTCTACTTAAGGAATTGTTTTCTTCAGTGAATGTTTGTGCCTCCTTTTCAATTTGGCCTATTCTGCTTTTCAAGGCATTTGTCTCCTCATTGACTTTTTGTACCACTTTTACCATTTGACCTAGTCTGTTTTTCAAGGTGTTATTTTCTTCATCATTTTTTGTGTCACCTTAAAAGTTGTTGACTCATTTTTTCATGATTTTCTTACATCACTATCATTTCTCTTCCATTTTTCCTTTACTTCTCTTACTTGATTTTCAAAATCCTTTTGAACTATTTCATGGACTGAGACCAGTTCATAATATTCTTGGAGGCTTGGGATGTAGGAACTTTGATTTTGTTATCTACTTCTGAGTGTGTGTTTTGTCAGCACAGTAACTTTCTCTGGGCAGCTTTTTTTCCACTGTTTCATCATTTTACCAGGCTATCACTTGACTTTAACTCTTTGTTATTGTGGGGCTCTGCTTCCAGTGTGGAGGGCTCACTGTCCAAAGCTTCAGGGGGTTTGTACAGCTGTTTTCAGAGATATTTCTAGGGACCTGCAAGTTTTCAGTTCTTCTAAGGTGCTATGATCTAAGGGGAGGTGTGTTTACTACTCTACTGGCCTGTGCTCTGGTCTGTGAGTGATCATAAGCATTCTTTTCTGCCCGGGAACTTTGATGAGGAACCCTGTTCCACTGTGACTGCAAGCTGGGGGGTGCTAGTGCTCTTTCTGGCCCTGGCACTGCCACCCAGGACAGTATCCTGGATCTAAGTATTGGCAAAGCAACGTCCTGCCTCAGTGCTGCCAAAGAAGTCCTTGTGATCTCCTTTCGACCAGTTATTCAACCACCTCACTTTCTGTGGGTTAAGAGCTCTGGAAGCAGCTATGCTGCTGCTGATTCAGTAGCTCCCAAGGCCTGCTCCTGATTTGCCGGGGTGCTGTGCTCCACTCTTACCCAGGTGTGATAGACTTTCTTTGCTGATTTTCTAAATTATCTTTGGCTGGAAAAAATATTTAACTCTGTCCTTTTGTGGGTTTTGCCACTCTAGGAATTGTTTTACGGAATGATGTGTTTTTGGTGGGGTTTGGAGGAAAGCTCAGGTAAGTCACTGCCTTTTCTCCACCATCTTGGCTCTGCCTCCTAGAGCATTTTTTTAATATAACTATAGATTGCTTTGATTTCTTTGTACAAAAACTGCCTGCTCATATCCTTGGACCATTTATCAACTGGAGAACATCATATTTTTATATAAATTTGACTCAGTTCTCTATATATTTGAAAAATGAGGCATTTATCAGAGATACTTTTTTGCAACATTTTCCCCAGTTTTCTGCTTTCCTTATAATTTTGCTTGCATTGGTTTTGTTTGCACAATTAATTTTTTAAATTTTATATAATGAAAATGAACTAAACTTTAAGTTAATCTACCAGAATCCTTCCTTTCCATTAAGGACCAACTCAGATGTCACATCCCTCTTAAAGCCTTTCCTAACACTATTTCCCTTGCCCAATGAAAGTGATCACTCCACCTTCATAGTTCCCATTGGACTTTGAATCTTTCGCTTGTATTTGTTTCACACTATTTTGCATCCTAATTATTTATAAACTTGCTTTCCGGAAAACCTCCCAACCATCTCCATTAAATTAAAAGTCCCTGAAGGAGGGTTTGGATCTTTAACTTAAATATACCAAAAGTGTTTATTGAATTGGATTGGTTTTATTGTTACAATAAACCCAGTCACACAAACACATTCACACAAATGCACACTCTATATATAGCCACACAACTCTCATCTAGATCACGGACATTTCAGCTTATCACTATTTTTTTTTATTTTAGTTGACCATCTCCTGGGGACTTCAAATCTTAAATCTTTTCAAGGCTGTGTCATCATAGAGCCTAATGCTGGTAGTGAAAGAGTTGGTTCCAGAGTCAGGAGTCTCAATCACTCCATCAGCAACATAGGCAGAACTTATCTGGTTCTATGATACATACATTTAACCTTTTACTCTCAAAAAGCCCCAGGTTTAGTGCCCAACCCTTATACGATATCATCATCCAAATCAGTCTCTGGCTCAGGATCTGTTTCTGATGCCTTGACTCATCTCTTCAAACTTTTTCTATCCTGTCCCCTCACCCATATACCTTTAACTCCACCCTCAAACCACTCCCCTCTTTTCATCTCCTTTTTATGCATTCATTGTCTTTTTCCATTAGAAAGTAAGCTTCTAAAAGGTAAGATTCTTTCTCACTGCTTGTTTTTGCATTGCATTTCTTTCTGCAATGTATTTCCAGAGTTTAGCACAGCATCTGGAACATAATTGATACTTAATAAATGCTTGTTTACTAGCTGATTGATCACCAGTAGTCTGATAATTGATCTCCTTGCTTCAAATCCCTTCCCTATATAATCCATCTTACACTAAACTGCCCAAAGCACTTTTCCTAAAGGATAGATCTAACCATGACACCTTCCTTACCCAATAATTCCCAGCATCCCCTTATTAATTCTGGAATCAAACACTATTTCATTTTATCTCATCATTTTTAATTTCTATTTCTGTGTAAGTTTTATAATGAATATATAACCCAGGAATCTTGATGTATTTGCATAAGGTTCCTTTCATTGATGAAGATAGTGATTGCACCAAGTCCTTTGGTTGCACTTGTGGGATAGGGTTGATAGTGTTGGCAACAGAGCTTAAGAAAAGCAAGACCTCCTTGCTTCTGTCTTTCAGAGAGGACACAGATGGTTTTACGCTGACTGAAAGATGTAAAAATTATTCTTAGTTTGTGAGCTATACAAAAAACAGGAAGGAGGAAGATGTAGTTTTGTGACCACTGATCTAGACTTAAGAAAGCAACAGAGAAAATGTTAATGCAAATTACAACTAAAAGTGTTTCACATGTATTTTTTGGGGGCAACCATTTGTTAAACAGTTACCAACACACCATTGGTTAAGAGTTTTCTGATATTGTAACTTCTAATTGATATCTCATCAACTTCTAGCTATATGGAAGAATAGAAATATATCACCACCAACTTGATCAGTAAATCCTAGAAAAAGGAGTAGGCCATGGATTGAATAAAGGGCATTCTGGTGTTATGAGGCTTGGTCCTTATTGCTTAAAAATTTATTTGTCCCATAAAAAGGGTCAACTATTTTCCAATGTTCTCAGGTCTATCACAGAGCTTAAAATACAGAAATTGAGATTTTGCTTCCTTACCTTATTAGGAGCTTAGGAGGAGGCTATGAAGACTCTGACAAAAATAAGTTAATCATGCAAAAGTGAACTAGATTAGAAATAATTTGAAAGAAATGGAAAAAACACCCAGGTGAGAGATTGAATGACCCCTTTATATTTCTCTATTTCTCACTCCATGACAGCAGCTCTCTGTCTCTGTCTTTTCTCTCTGTCCCTTCCTATCTCTGACTCCCTCTGTGTCTTTCTCACCATTCTTTCTCCTCTCTTCTTTATCTCTTCTCTCTCCTCCTCTCCTCTTTCTTGCACTCCCCCTTTAAGTAGGGAGAGCACATGACCTCCTGTGGCCTAGTAGAGGCACTGATTTGTAATTTAAATCTATTCTCTTTGAATAATGTTTTTGTGTCTATGGCCTTAGGCATATTGGCAAGAATTATATTTTCCATTTATAGAAGTAATTTTTATAGATTTGTAGGAAGTTACAAAATTCATTGAAATTCAATACATGTATAATTCCTCATTAAAAACCTCTCTCTCTCTCTCTCTCTCTCTCTCTCTCTCTTTCTCATACACACACACATACACACACACACACACACGAGTGTAAAACAAGAAACTGATGGAAAGTCACATGTGTTTCATTGAGGCAGATTCAGTCAATCCAGATCTGTAACAGCTACTTGTTAGATCCTCAAAAGTGCCAATTTGGAAGAAGAATAATATGAATGCACAGACCTTTTCCAAAAGCAATATTAAAACTCTTGGCAATGAATCCTGGCACGGTTTTCATAACAATCATCCCTTTTCTCTTCCCAATTTTTGACCATTTCTTGTCCAGTCTCACTTCTTGGGCCTCTCAGAAATAATAAAATGGCCTTGGGGATGTTACTGAACCTCTACAAACCTCACCTCACCTCTAAAATGGGGAGTTACATTGTACTTTATAATCCATATCATATTAAGTTTCATGACATTGTGGATAGAGAGCTGGCCTTGGAGCTAAGAAGACTTGAGTTTAAGTTGCCTCTGGAAACATATTGGGCATGTGACCCTGAACAAGTCATTTAACCTCTTAGTGTCCTATGCTTCTCACAACATCTACAAATTGCAAATTGGTACAGTAGATAAAGCCCTAGACTTAGAGTCAGGAAAATCATAGTTCAAATCTAACCTGACACTTACCAGATGTGGAAACTTGGACAAATCACCTAACTTCTCCCTCCTTCAGCTTCCTCATCTCTAAAATGAGGATAATAACATTGCCTGCCTCCCAGGGTTGTTGTGAGGATCATTTATTTATAAAGAGCTTAGCATAATTCCCAGCACATAGTAGGCATTTAATAAATGCTTGTTAAATCTAAAAAATCTAAAATTATAGAACAGGTACTGATATGCATTGGTAGAAGGCATTTCCTTTTGAAGAATTATCTATGTCAATAAAATCAGAAGTTCAATTAAAATAAATGAGCCTGTATTATAAGAATGTCCATTGGAATAGAAAGCAAAGGATGGATACAAGAGACAACAGACAAGGAAGAAACAGTAAAATCATAGCTTTATAGAATGTTAGAGCCAGAAGTGACCTTAGAGCTACAGAGAAGTGGGGTTAGAGTTTTATGTGAGAAACAGAGAGAAGGCCATTGGATAGAATGCAGAATGCATACAAAAAGGGTACAGCATAGTAAGCTTGAGATGCTGATGTAAAACATTTGAGGAGTTGGGACATTTCCCCAAATAGAAATATTGAGATATCCCAATTGAGATATCTAGCAGCCTATCATTTCTTTTTATTCATAAAGAAAACTTATTTATTATAAAAATTTAGTATTATAAAATTGTTAAATATTTATAAGAGCATAATAAAATAAATTAGCTGGACCCTTGATTTTGTTTCTTGTCAACCAATGGCTTTATTCTCAGTAGAGTTTTTTAATTTATATTTTGACTTTTCCAAATTGTATGTAAAACAATTTTTTACATTGTTTTAAATTTGAGTTCTAAATTTGCACACTCCTTCCTTCTCCTATTCCCTCCTTGAGAAGGCAGGCAATTTGATATAGATTATACACGTGCAGTCATGCAAAACATATTTCCACATTACCCATGTTGCAAAAGAAAACACAAGCCAAAAATACAAACCAAAATAAAACAAGGAAAATAAAGAAACTCATTGTACAATATTGTTGTTACTATGTAGAATGTTCTCCTGGTTCTACTCACTTCACTTTGCATCAGTTCATATATATCTTTCCAGGTTTTTCTGAAACCATGCTGCTCATCATTTATTACAGCAAAATAGTATTCCATAATAATCATATACCATAACTTTACAGCTATTCCTCAATTGATGGGCATTCCCTTAATTTCCAATTCTTTGCCAACACAAAATGAACTACTGTAAATATTTTTGTATATATAGGAGTTTTTCTTTTTCTTTTTTTTTGAAATCTCTTTGCAGCTCATCATTTTTAAACATTTTGTAGGAAAACTCTACCTCTCCTTTTCTGTAGCTCTAAGGTCACTTCTGGCTCTAACATTCTATAAAGCTATGATTTTACTGTTTCTTCCTTGTCTGTTGTCTCTTGTATCCATCCTTTGTTTTCCATATCAATGAACATTCTCATAATACAGGCCATTATCATCTATTGCTAGTTACTGCTGTAGTCTCTCTGTCTCATGGGATTAATATGTCTTCCATGTCCTTTGCCTCAAATAATCTCTCTCTTCCTTTTTTTTTTTTCTTGTGAGGCAACGGAGTGAAGTGATTTGCCCAGGGTCACACAGCTAGTAAGTGTCAAATGTCTGAGGGCAGATTTGAACTCAGGTCTTCCTGAATCCAAGGCTAGTGCTCCATCCACCGTGCCTCCTAGCTGCCCCCTCTCTCTTCCTTCAAGAAACAATTCAAGCACCAGCTTCTAGGAGAAACCTTTCCTAATCCCTGTAAAATGTTAGTGATTTCCCGCCCTAACTACCTTATATTTAACTACTTAGATATAGAATATCTATAAATATGCAGGTATACTCATATACATATGTATATACATTTATACATATACAGACACGTGTATTTAATAAATACACATGTGTATGTACATATATGTGTGTATGTGTATATATGTACCTGTGTGTATTAAAGATGATCTCATTTTTTGTATTTGCACTCCCAGCACTTAGTATGGTGTCTGGAATGTCCTAGTTTCTAATTGATTAAAGACTAAAATTGATTTTTTTTCATCTAAAATCATGACCTCACCCTTCTAACCTTTCTATTTACATGAGCTGTCTCATCATTCTATAACTTAAAGTTGAAAACTATTAAGTAAACTGAAGTGCACTCAGTACTCTTGAGAAGCTATTTGCTCATACGCATTCAATCACTAACTTCTGCCAGTTATTCCTCTGTAACACCTGAAGTCCTCCTGACTCCACATCCAGTACTCTATCCAGGACATCACCTACCTGCCTTAGAATCTTAGAGTTAGAAGGAATCTCAAGGGACATTTTATCGAACCTAAAGATAAACTTAGAGAATTGTAGTCACAGGATGTCTGAGTTGGAAGGGATCTCAGTGTTCACATAGCTCCTGAGTGTGAATCTCTTGTACACTACCTCCAAGTAGTTTATCAGGTTCCACTGGGCCCCTGTTGGGCTCCATCTTATCTTTGCAAAAATAAGATACAGCATGTGCAAGTGAAATCAACAGGACATTTGACAAAGTCAGACTTGGAACCTGGTATCCTCCCAATTCTCTGTACCACCTATCTACCTTATGTCACTTCCTTGATTTAGCTCTGATCACTTCAAATTGTAAGGTTTTTTTCCTTCTCAATGCACTCCCGTCTTCTCATCTTCCTCCTCAACCTTACTCCCATAAGTGGCCAAAATTTTTAGCAAATAGATTCTGCTGCCAACATATGTGGGGAACTGATAGATTCTGTCCACCCATTCAGCTGTTATTGAGCTGAGAGTTTCCCTCTATTTATGCACTTGTGGCTGGCCCAAGTGGTGTTGGAGGGGGAATATGCTATTTTGAATCGTCTCAAACCATTTTGAAACTTAGTTAATCAAATCTCCTCCAGTCTCCCTGAGAGACAGAACTTAGTCCCTCTCTGCATGCCTGTGTGTTGTCTCAGGGCTGTCAGAAAAAAAAAAATCTTTCCCTGGAAAAGACTTTTTTTGGGGGGGGGGGTGTAGGGTGGTTTAATAAGTTAAAGAGTGAATCTTTGGACCGGTTTCCGCTACTTGGGTAAAATTCCCAGAATAGCAATCATGAGTTCACAGCTCCATCTAATGGGCTTTTTAAGGATTTTTATTTTTTCCCCAAAATACAAGGATTACTACTGATAAAAATGAGATTTCAGTCAGCTTATCTTCTCTTACAGAGTTAGTGTGTTGGGTATTGGGGGATGGGCACAGAAATGGATGGTGTGGATTAATGGGACAGGGGATAGAACAGATATACAGACAAGAAAGCATCTTCCATAATAACAATTATTCATCAAAAAGAAAAAGAAAAAGAAAGACATCCACCAACAGATGGCAAAATGCATGATTTGTGCTTAGATATACATCTAGCTGTTTCCCTTATCCGATGCCTCACTGTGGACTCAAAGGAATTAGCTCTTCAAGGTGATGCCTAGAGGAAATTATCTCTGGCATGTGCTAGATTGAAGAGTCTTGAAGAGCAGGCTTATTAATGGGCAATTGTGTGTCTGTCACCTAACTCTAATCTAGTTAAGTGGGGGAAAAAGCTGAATCATTAAACAGTGATTTTGGTTCCCACCTTACTCACCCCCCAAATCCCTCCCCAATATACACAAAGAATAATACATCCAAATGTTTACTAAGGTAGGGAGCAGCTCTGCTCTGCTTTGTTGTATATAATGGTCTCTCCTACATTCCAGGAGAAATGAGATTTCTCCATATTAGTAAGGGACCACATCAATTATTTCAACAAACAAAGGAATGTCACAGGCCCTCTGGGATACATGGTATCTTTTTGACCAGTACTGAATCTATGAAACTTTCAGAGGCCCACAAAATGACCTTGGACAAGCTTTGCAGTATCATTGCCTTGGAAGTTCACTATTGAGAGTCAAAGCAGGATGGACTACAGGAGACATGGTAAAGCAATATTGGTCCTAGATTGATGGTAAGCAGGAAGCCACACTATACCCTTGTCTATGGTAGTAAGCAGTCCTAAATAAATAAAAATCTGTGACTGATTGGAATACTGTAACAGAATGAAAAGGGTAGGAGAAACACATTAATCCTAAGCAGTACTGGTTTCCTACACACACACACACACACACACACACACACACACACACTCAGAGAGATAGAGAGAGAAAGAGAGAGAGAAAGAAATCATACTAGTTTTTCCTAAGAGGCAGGGTCTGCAAGTAGTGGAGGCTGGCTGAGACAGAAGGCAGGGATTTATTCATATTTATTCTTTATATATAGTCTGTCTAAACTTGCATATGTACTTGTTGTCTTCCCCATTAGATTATAAACTTCTTGTGAAGAGGCATTATTTCATTCATTATTCACCATCACCTCCCAATGTGTATGGCTTGTAGCAGGTGGTTAATCATTTAATTATTGTTAGATTATGTTCAGAAAGCTATTCATCAAGTCCACTGAGGCTAATTCATCTCAAATGGCCATAATCAAGCCATCCAAAAACTGACCAATCAGAGCAGAGATATTGTAAGGTAACTCCTTTCACTGTGTTCCAAAGAAATTGACATATTTCATACCATTGTCATTTATTTTTTAACCTACCATTGGAACCACTGGATCTTCTTGATAACCAGATTGATTTTCAGGAAGGTGAGATAAGCCTTCCAGAGTTCCTGAAGAAATTTCTCCACAATGTCCACTTTTATTTTCCATGAGGTAGAAGAAAGGCTCAGTAAATAATTTGCCCTACCCCCCACCAATATGTGAGATGTCCAGAGGGTTATTTTTAGCTTGAAGAAAACTTAGGAGTATATGTCCATAACCAACTTGTACTGATTCATTAAGTCTAGAAAAGTCTTCAGTCTACTGCAGGACCAAGTCTGAGGTCCCTGAGTGTCATCTAAATTCCAGGCTATTGTTTTCAAACACTGCCTCTGGAAACATCTTTCTTCCTTCATAGTCCTAATCAGTCCCAGTATAGTGCCCAGTATAGTGCCCAGTGGTTCAGAGGTCTGAACCATTCTAATGTGTCTGCTCCAGGATTTCTGGATCCCCCTACTTGAGAATAGTAGTGTAATATTGCAGTTATAACAATAAAGCTAGCAATAGCAATAGCAACAACAACAGTAATAATATGCTTTAAGTTTTGCAAAATGCTTTGTTATCTCATTTTGTCCTTGCTAAAACCCTGTGAGGTAGGCACTATTATTATCTGCATTTTACAAATAAAGAAATTAGAGCTGCAAAAGGTTGATTACTTGCCCTGGACTACATAACTATTGAGTATTTGAGTCAGGATTTGAACTCAAGTCTCCCTACCTCCAAATCCAATGTCTACCATGCTGCAGACATACCTATAAGCCTATAGAATTGGACAATAAAAATCCATACTTCTTAGTCATTAGGGAAATCCTGGGAAAGGAATTGGGGGAGAAGGAAATATTCAACAGAGAAAGAGGATGTAAGACATGAGTGTAGAGGAGATAAAATAGAATCTGATATAAGATATAATGTGGTAATAAGATGTATAAGACTAATATCAGAAATCTTAGCAACAACAAGTTATTCATATGGTGTTACTTAAGACAAATCAATCATTTGACTGCTTGTCAGATCAAAAGGTAAGGTACTATGCCAGAAATGAACAAACCAGGCAGTTCAGCTGAGTAACAACTTATCTACACCAAAACCACAGAACCATAGGTCCTCTCATTCAGGAGACTTGTGTGTCCTGCACTGACTAATAATGATGATGTAAATGGCTCAGCGTAGTCCCTTCTGCCTTTTGCTAACTCAGCAACCCAACTCAAGCTATAAATTATTTACCATATACATAAATATGAACATCTGACACTGGATGTCCTACAGAAAATGCAAACCTGTCCCAAAACAAATTCATTCATTTTCTTTCCAAATCTACCCCTTTTCCAAATTTCCACATACCTGTCAAAAGCAACACCATTCTTCCAGTCTCTTAGGTTTACAACTTCAGTATTTGCTTTAACTGCTTATTCTCCTTCACCTAGCAAATACAATCAGTTGCAAAATCTTGCCATTTCTGCCTCTGCATCCTGCGCATCTAATAGTTTTTCTCTGCTTAGTTCAGACCCTCATCACCCCTCACCTAAAGCACTCTAATGGCTTCCTAATGGGTATCCTGTCTTCAAGACTCTCCTTATTCCAATTCATGCTCTACACTACAGCCAAAATTATTTTCCTAAAGTATAGGTCTCACAATGTGACTCCCTTTCTCAATTAGCTTAAACAGCTTCCTACTGCCTATAGGATAAAATATAAATTTCTCTATTTAGCTTTTAAGGCCCTTCATAACCTGTGCCCAACTCATTGTTCCACCTCATTTAGCATTACCCCTCCTCTTGAACTCTACAATCTAGCCAAATGGGCCTTCTTCCTGTTACTCAAATATGACGTTTCATTTCCTGTATCGGTCCTTTTGTACATGACCATCTGCCTTGGCTGGAATGTATTCCTTCCTTACCTCTGCCTCAGAGAATCACTCTCTTCTTTCAGACTTAGGTAAAATATCAGCCATTATATGAGTCCTCTCTGCATCCCCCCAAACTACTTCAATGTGAATAATAGGTATTTAACACTTTGAGTTTCTGTTTATTCTCTTTAAATTAATTCTATATGTTTTTATATATGTACTTATTGTGCATATAGGGGAGTGGCACTGGCAGCTGAGGGAATCAGGTTAGGCTTGATGAAAGAGGCAGCATTTGAGTTGAGCTTTAAAAAAAGCTAGTGATGGAGAGGGGAGAGTTGATGGAGAGTGAGATAGTGATGGGGAAAAAAAGCAAAGTAAAAAGCAGCATTGTACAGTTTAAAATAAAGAAAAGAAATCAGAAAGACACAAGAAGGCCACTCTAATCGCCTTCTGCACATAGAAAGCAGTTTCAGGAACAACCACCAAATCCCTATCACTCATCCTTTTGCCCAAGTATGGGTATCTTCATTGGTATGTTGGTAAATGTTTAATAACTGGTTCTCTGGAAAAAATATACATACACACGTACGTGTATATACAGAAAGGACACATTTAAATTGATTGGTGGTATTAATATTTTCTCCAACATATTATGTCTACACAATAAAAATTCAATTCCTACAAATTGGCTTGGAAAGATAAATATTATTAGAACTACAAACCGCTTGCCAAGAATGAAAGATGGAATTAAAAGTGGAAAAGGGAGGGGGTCCCTTCTCTTTTAAAAGGCAATTTGTAGCATTTGCTGACTTTCAAAGTGTAGAAGCTCACAATGAAAAGTTATCAATCAGCTGGCTAAAGCTGGTGGTTATCTTCCACCCAGGAAATAGCCTATCAATTTGTTCAAGAAGCAACTTGATTGTTCTTTGATGATCTTTGTCTAAGAAATTGAGTGAGATTATTTGAATGGTACCAGGCTATCAACAGTCTCTATTAAATACAGGCAAACTATTCCATGTCTTTAAAGGCATGGAGCGTTCCTCCTGAGTTTGCACAAGGAGTGACGGAAAATAAATTCGAGACCTGGAATGAACATCTCAAATAAACTAATCCAATTTGAATGGTATGCAAAGTGGGTGAGGGGGAATCATGTGAAATAGTACTGGAGACTTGGGTAGAGCCAGATTAGGGAAGCCCTTAGATGCTATTTTGAGGAGTTTGAAATAGGATACCAATTAAGAATTTTTTGAGCAAATAATTATACTGGTTAGATCTGTGCATTAGGAAAAAATGTATTTTTGCTAACTATGTGAAGGATGAGCTGGAGAGAGAAAAGACTTTAGTCTTCTTCTTTTTTTTTTTCCTTTTGCAGGCAGGGCAATTAGGAGCCTAATGCAGTGTCAGAAGGACTAAATGATCTCTAAGATTCCTCTCTAGATCTAAGTCTGATGACATATTGAGTCCCTGAAAACTCTGGAATTCTATGATTTGCTTCACAATTATCCTAAATGTCATTGTCATATATGCCTTTCTTTTTTTAACCAAAATGTTATCATTTATTAATTGTCAGCTATTTACCAGGCAGCATGCTATATGGTTCAAACGCACCTATTATCCTGGTCCCAATTCCCAGCCCTTACCATGATTCCTGGCTTCGGAATGATAAGAATTTCTCCCTTGTGGGGCCCCTCTAAGTATGCCTTGCTGCTTCTTTCCTCTCCTCACCAGCGACACCCCCTTCCCACTTTTAATTTCATTTTCCATTCTTGGCAAGTGGTTTGGAGTTCTAATAATATTTATCTTCCCAAAGCCCAAATCCTGAGTGAATTCAGTGAAATAGCTATACAAACCATTGCTTTGTCCCTTTTGTGGACAAAGCACTAGGCTGACCCATTGTCTCTGCTATTCTCTAGTCATTTTAGTTGTCACGGTAGAGAAATCTGGAAAGGACATAACTTTATTCAGTTCCACTATACTAAATTCCAATTCCCTCCCTCAAAATGGCAAATAGATCACAGGAAGACGATCTCTTCCATTCCATAGCATCTCTACATGAGGCCTGATTTCATCAATATGAAAGAATAAGCTTGCCCTCAGTCAATGTGTGCATGAGTGTGTTCATGCTAAGGCCTCTTGTGATTAAAAATATGGGCTGAGATTGAACAATTGGAAAATATTAACTTTCCCAGGGTGGTTAGTCCTGGAGTGTCACTCTCCATTGGTAGCTGATGATTGAGATGAAAGAGAAATTCTGTACAAGCACACACATACATGTAAGCATACACACAAAAATCTAGAAAAGGTGAAGAAGGAAAACATTCCAGTCACAGGGAGAACTAATGCTAACCTCAGAGTACAAATCTTCATGTTTCAATACTTGGGTCTATAATGTAAGTTGTGGCCCCTGCATGCCTTTATAAATAGTCCTAATGAAGATTTGTAGTTAGCCCCAAATCTTTTGGTGATGAGCTTCTCTGCCCTAACCTAGGGGGGATCAAAACCCAATTCTCTTCTCTTCTCTTTTGTGTGTGTACACGCACACACACACACACACACACACATTTATATACATCTATATACATATATATATATATATATATAAAATCACTTTAATATTAGAAAGCACTTCACTTCCATTGCTTTATTTGATTTTTGCAACAGTCTACGATATAAATATAGTGTTGGGCTTGGCCAGTAAGGGCTCACTCCTTTGTGACATCACAATCTTCTCAGCCAACCATCAATCCATGATGATGCTTAGAAAGCCTATTTCTGAATACCTTGATGTAGAATGAAGGAGCCTATCTCTCCATTTCAGAGCACCCAAACAGATTGATGCCAGACAGAACAAAGTGTTTACTTGAATGACTAAGTCTTTATTGGCCATTTCCTCAGAACTTAATAATAACAATAATAATAATAATAATAATAATGACTATTACTAGTTGTTTTTGAGAGGCAGTGTGGAATAGTGTATAGAAGTCTGGCTTTAGAGGCAAGAGGACTTGAGTTCAAATTAAATCCTGACTTTCACACATTTTGACTGTGTTATCCTGGACAAATCCTTTAATCTCTTATTATCCTATGGGAGAGGATTGAAAATTGGTAGATGTGCTGATAATAAATGTCCCAAATACAATTAAAGGGAACTCTTTTTCTTTCTCCTTTGCTAATCATACATTTACTTCCTGCCAACTCAATGTAGTGTCCCAAGGCTAAATCTTTGGTATTTTTTATTCTTTCTGTTCTGCCCCATTAGCGAGTGTATGTACTCTTTCTAAATATCACTTTGATAATCTTGAATTCCATATAGAACACCATGTTCATATTCGTCCCCAAGCTGTGACCATAGAATCAAAGAATAACAGATTTAGAGTCATAAGGGACTCCAGAAGCCATCTAGTCCAGTCTTCATTTTACAGAAGAAGAAACTGTCATCCAGAAAGAGTAATTACTTGCCCAACAGCACTTCGACAGTAAGCAACACAGATAAAATTTGAATTCAGACCCTCTGACTCCTCAGGCCTCTTTATGCTTGACCATGCTGACTTTGTATCTTCTCACCTGTATGACCCCATGGGCTAGCAAAAAGCATATCTAAATCTGAATTTTATCATGGTTCTTTCTATTCCCCCCTCCAAAAAAGAAAAGAAAATAACAGTCCTTTCACCTCCTTATGTCCTTATTTCTATAAATGACATCACTTTCTTTTTTTAAACTGACTCAAACTTTCAAAGACAATTCTGACTCAACTCTATTGTTCCCCTTGTCTACACATACACATTTATGCAGCACTTTGTAATTTGCAGAATCTTTTCTTCGTAGTAGCCACGAGAGATAGGTTGCACACAGATTATCCTCCCCAAATTACAGAATCTCAGAATTGGAAGAGATCTCAGAAGTTATCTAGTCTGATAGTTAAACAAAAGTAACAATTACAACATCTCCAACAAGGGATCATTCAGGGTTTGTAAGAAATCATCTAGTGAAGAGGAACCAATTTCCCTCCTGAGGCAATTCATTCCAATTTGAGATAGCTCTAGTGCTATTATTAGGAAGCTTTTCCTTACTTGGAGTTGAATTGTGTGTGCTTATAACTTCTACATCTTTAGATCTAGCAGAACAAACATAATTGCACTTTTATATGGCAGCCCTTTGAAAAAGTGAAGATAGAGTCAATAACCCCAATCCTCTCAGTCTTGTCTCTGACTAAAGGTCCTTAAGGTCTTCAACTGTTATTTTTATGGAATAATCTAAAGAACATTCACTACACTCATTATCTCCCTCTGGTTGCTCTCCAGCTTATCAATTCCTTTTGAAAAATGTAAACAACTGTTGTTGTTATGCATCATTCGTTTTTGAAGAGGAGCAAGTACATCCCTGGATGATGCCTTGACTTGTAAGTGAATTGGATCTAAATGAGACAGAATTGTATACAGTCATCGGCCTCAGTATCTCTTTCAGAATCATCAAAGTTCAGTGGCAAGACAAAAGTCAGGATTACAGACAATGTCCCTGGGTGCAGTGAATGACTTTGGTGTCTTCAATAGCTGACCAAGCTCTATGCACTCCACAGTGCCTGCTTCAGCTACCTTCATGGCTTTTGGAACAAATTATTCTCATCTACCCATTCCTTGTGGGGAAGTCTTCACATGCTTGGGTAGACACACCCTAACTCACTGATGGATTTGAGGCTTATTGATTACCCTCAACCTGGTTTAGCCAGTCTGCTGGAACAGTTTACCAGGGTGTGACCACTGCAAATGCTATAGCTTCTTGGCGGCACAGATGAGAGTTGAGTGACGGGTAGACACCAAAGAGGGGATGAGCAGCCCTGAAAAAGGACCTAGCAAATCCTCAAAGTAAAGGTAACAATCTTTCCCAGAACACCTCAAACACCCCTCCCCCCCCAAAAATGGTATGATCTTAGAAAAAGGATAGCAAAGAGTATCACTTCTCTATTAATGGACACTATAATTTTCTTAATGTAACCTAATATTTTATTAGATTTCTTTGTCAGCATATCACACTGTTGACCCACATTGTGATGGTAGTCAAAAAAAGGAAAACCTTAAGCTTCTCTATAGTGTAACTATAAAATTGATTGTTTGAACCCAAGTGTAGCACATTATATTAATCCAATTATATTTCAATGTGAGCATGGATGACATCAGAACCTATTAGAGAAAGAGAATGACTAAGATAATGGAGTAGGGAGGAGAAAAGGAATAGGAGTAAGGGATAATGAAGAGGAAATGAAGAAAAAAGTAAAAAGAAAGGCAGGAAGATGTAAGGAACGAGAAGAGATACACAAAAGAAAAAGTAAGATGAGGTGGAATGATATAACGAGGTGAATAAAGAATAAAATAAAGATGAGGTTAACCAGACAAAGAGGAAGTATGTAAGATTGAGATGAGAAAAAAGAAGAAGTAAATAGAGAGGCAATGGAATAAAAAAAAGATAGGAACTAGGCGTGTAATATTTTTGATCTAGGAATAACTGGGTGAGCAATGTCTTCTACCAGATATTGTCACCTTCTCTCAACCTAATGATCATAATAATCATAAAAAGTTCCCTAGAAAATAAAGAGGTTAATCACCTTGAATAGGGTCACAGAGTCAGCATGTATCAGATGTTGACCTTGAACCCCTTTCCTCCTACTTTCAAGGCCAACTCTCTATCCACCACTTCAGGATATCTGTTAGGGAAGGAGAAGGAATAATATAGAATACAAAGGAGGAAGAAGGAAAGGGGAAAACATGAATTGGATACAGATAAAAAGAGGACGAGAGAGGAGAAGGAGGAGGTACCTGCAGCCAAGAGATTTAGTGAAAGAGAATGAGGTGAATAAGGAGAGAATGAGAAGAAAATAGAACATGTTAATAGGAAAGAGGAAGAGGAGATAAGGTGAAAAATGGAAGAGATAGAGTCCAATAGCAGAAGACAGAAAAGAGAGAAGAGAAAGAAAAGAGATCAAAAAGGAGAAAAGTGCAGGAGAATGATTGGAACAGAAGAGGGAATAAGAATCATACATTGGGATTATTAGATTAACCTTTCCATTCTTAATTGGTCAGTTAGTATTAGATCCTAATGGTGTCATTCTTCTCAATAATATGCCATTGGGAAATGCAATAAGCATATCATCTCTACCTTAATACGTTATTTATAGAAACAAACAAAAAATTAGGCAACCTAATGCAGAGCACAGATCATTTTGACATTAAAATAAGGATTGTTCATACAGTAGGGATACAGTGACTAATGGGTCTGAATATTTAGTTAGCTTCCCAATACTGTTACACTATCTTACATTATACTGTACTACATCTATCTATTTTGTCCTTGTAGCTAGAATCAGTGATTTTGGCAAAAATTCTGATAAAGTCTAGGTATGCCCATGGAATTCCCCCATTCTACCAATCTCATAATTCCATCAAAAAATAAAGGAAATGAGATTAAACTTGCATGGTCTGTTCTTCATGAAGTTATGATCAATGTTATATCTTCCTGCTTCTCTTTCTGGACCTTCACATACCATCTCCTCAATAATGTATTATAAATTTTTGCTCAGAAGTTGAAGTCAAGTTCATTGACCTATAGTTTGAAGACTCTGTATTCTTTTTTTCACACTTGAAAACAATGATGCTTCTCAAGTCCTACTTGTTAACATTCATCGCCACATCAAATGCAGACAAAGAAAATGAAGAGAAAGAAAACAAAGATAAAATGGAGATGAGAAGAATACCCATGAGGTAGAGCAATAAGGAGAAGAAACAAATATCCAAAAGATTATGTTTCTCTGTACACAAAGATCATATTCCTAAACCATCTTTAGGTCATAGACTTTCAACTTGTTTTCTAATATTAGGAGGGATGTCAAGGGCATAACCCTGAGGACTATACACATTTAGAGAAGTGTGTGGACACTATCCCACTTATTCATGAGGCCCAAATTAACAAGTATATCTAAATTGTAATATATAAAAATGTTTAGACTATGAGCTCCTTTATAATAGGGATTATCTTTTGGCCTTCTTTGTTATTGTCAGAGTTCAGCACAATACCTGGCATATAATAGGCCTTTAGTAAATCCTTCTTGACTAACTAACTATTGTCACTATTTTGTATGTGGAAAAATATCAATTCAAATTTGTAGAAAAAAAATAACAACTGAACTGGTCTAAGCATACAAAGAAATAGAACATCAATAGTCCAAGAACCCTTCAAAGAGAGGGGAAAGGATAATACAGAGAATGTATTGACGTACAGCACAAAATTAAAGAAACCACCAGAGTATCTGTGCATAACAAGTACTAAACTAAGGAGAATACCTAAAGACTAGGCAATCAAATAGGCTTATAATGAAAAAAGAAAAAAAAAGAAAAGCTTTGCAAATTAGGACAAAGACTTTGATAATTGCAGTCATTTCACTCCAAATGGCATGAGTGACTTGCATGTTAACAGAATGAGTTTCTGTGAGTTCTAAGGAATACCAATCCAGCACATTCAGGAATGGAAGAATGGAGTCGCCAACACTCCCACTTGCACTAACTCCTTGGGAAATCACTGTCTTATTAGTAGTGGGCAGATCAATCCCACAACTAAAATGTTATCTGCGTTATTGGCTGCAGGTTATTCTTTTTCCTCATAAGAGACCTTTGTGAAAGACTGTCTTGAAAAATGGGAATTGATGAAGAGAAGGTTTGTGGACTGCCATAGTTTTAAGAGCAGAAAAGATATACTTAAGAGAAACTGGGTATATTTCTCTGAGTCCATACCTATAAATTTAGCTCACTTTCCTATTCTGCTTTTATTTGGTCGGTTAGCCTATAGTAGCCATAAAACTGATATTTTTGTGGTGTAGTGAGGTTTACAAAATCTATTCGTCACAATAGCCCCTAAAATAGGTAATGAACTGGTATTTATGTATTTATTCTGTATATGTTGCATATACACGTACATATACACAGGCATATGTTTATACAAATCAGTTAATCAACAAACATTTGTTAATCTCAGTCACTGTATGAGCCATTTGGGATGCAAAAAAAAAAGAATGAAAAAGTTCATGCAAGGGTCTAATGAGGGAGACAAATGTATGAGTATGCTTAGAGAGATGATACATACATAATACATAGACACACTATATTTTTCATAATGGAATGTAACCTTGAATAACCTTGAAGGCAAAAGCTGTTTCCTTTTTTGTCTTTGGATACCCAGTGTACTAAAAAAGACCTTATACATGGCAATTGTTTAATTTATATTTCCTGATGGGATTAGTAATCCCAATTTTACTTATGTTAATATATTAATGATATAATTTCAGAATATAAGTGGATGTTAGTAGTCATGTAGGAACTTAAAGTAAGAATCTCCTGTATAAGATGCACAAGATTCTCAACAATTGGTTATCCAGCCTCCACTTAAACATCTTTGGTTATGAGAAACTCATTACCTCGCAAAGAATCATATTCTACTTTTGGACAGTTTAAAATGTTATGAAGATTTTTTCATATGCTGAGCTGAAATCTGCTCCTCTTAAGCTTCAATTATTGATCTTAATCTTGCATTTTGAGGGCTAATCAGAGCAAGTAAAATTTATCTTCCCCATGAAATCCCATTAATTACATGGAGATAATTATCATTCCCTCTCTCCTCATCCTTGTAGCCTCATAACTCTATTTCTAAATCTTAACATCTGCATTTTTCTAGCTGATATGTAATATGGTACAAACCTTTCACCATCATGGTTGTCTTCCTTTGGACATATACTAGCCTGTCTAGGTCATTCCAAAGATGTTGCACCCCCTCCTCAAGCCAGTACTCTAGATATGATCTGACCAGGGAAGACTACAAATGGATAATTGCTTTATTGGTCAAAGTAATAGACATTTCTTAATGGAGCCTACATCACCTTCTTCAGTTGCCATATCTTGCTGGTGATTGATGGAGAGACTGTAGACCACTAAAATCCTCAGTTCTTGCCCCTCATCCCTGAAGGCTGTTACTTAGTTATATCTTCCCCATTTGTTTATAATTGATACTAAATGCAGATATATCATAGTCTCACAGCTGTTGAATTTCAATGTTAGGACTTGAATGCAGGTATCCCAGCACCAAACTGATACTATTCATGCTACATCACATTGATATGATAATATCAAAGATGATAGTGATGGTAAATATCAGCTCACATCTATGTATCACTTTTATATTCTAAGAGCATTTAATAATATTATACCATTGGATCCTCACAATAATCTTGTGAGCTATGTGCTGTTTTCCTCCCCATTTTGCAGATGAGAAAACTGAGATGGAAAGAGGTTAAGTGACCTACCCAAGGTCACACAAATTATAAATTGCTGAGAGAAGGTTTGAACTCAGAACAAGTGTTCCTGAGTCCACGTTGACTCAAAGTTAAGTGTTCTGTCAACAATTACACCAAGTTGTCATTCATATAAAACAAAGTCCCTCTCCCTCATTCTGGTAGAAGAATAAATCAGCAACACAGACAACTATAATACAAAATAATACTTAAGAGCCGTGGAGAGGTACAACGTGCTATGTGAGATAAAGGTTTTTGACAATAGAGGACATCAATAAATTGTTCATTAAGGAAATGACATGATAACTGGGCTTTAGAAGATGGTTAGGATATAAAAAAGGCAAAGAGAGAGAAAAGGAACATTTCTGTATACTCAGTGTGTGAATAACAATGAGGTAAGAAGCATAGGAAATATTTCAGGAAAAAGAATAGTCCTATTTATCTGGACTGCAGAGTACAAAGACCCACATTAGATGTGGTTATAAATGACGATGACGAGATACTGTGAGGAGGCATCAGTGCCAGGCAAAGAAGGTTGACCTGTGCAACTATGTTCCTTGCAAGTGCTGCTGTCCCATCACATGGGATATCAGTAAGAAAATGGCCAGTGGTAAGCTATGGCTCAGCCATGCTATGGCCAGTTTTAGCAGATCTTAGTTTTCATTTGTTATCCTCCCCACCCCCACCCGCCCCCCCCTCTCTCTCTCTCTCTCTCTCTCTCTCTCTCTCTCTCTCTCTCTCTCTCTCTCTCCCTCTCTCTCTCTCACTCTCTCGCAGATCAGGAAAGAAGCAGTGGATAAGGAATTGATGGAGTTTTCTCTGTGTTCCAAAATTCTATCCTGGGTTTTCCCATCTACCAACTGCCTACAGTCTTCATTGCCGACTCTGTCCTTAGAAAACTATTTTCTGCCCGAGTAACTCTGCACATGGGCTCACTTACTAGAAAAAGACAATCATCTACAACTCCCTTGAGTAAATTTCACAGCTGAGCTCAGGAATAGTGTGCTTGCTAATAATCATGTCCCAATGGGTACTGGCAGGATCTCTGACCTCCTCCTCCCTATCTTTTTTATGTTTTCTCCTCCCTACTCCTACTCATTCCCCTCCCTCCTAAAAAGAAATCAAGTCTGTGCCTCAAGCTATAACTATAAATGTCCTATGTCTTTGAATTCAATAAGCAAACATGGTGGTATTTTGTTCATCTTCCCAGGCTTGGAACAACCAAGGGAGTGTTGCTGTCTGATTAGTTGCTTCTTGCTGAGGACTATGGCAGCACAGTGGAGAAAGGAGTGGTTTTGTATTACAGATATTGACATTTAGAAAACTGTGCAAAATTCACTATAAATGAGGTATGGAATAGCTTTCTCAAACCATGAGCAAGGATGAGGCAGGGATGTGGCATAACTGAGGAGGGAATCACAGGATTATAGATGCAGAGCTAAAAGGTCCCTCAAAACGTATCTAATCCAAACCCCTAATTTTACAAAAGAAAACACTAGGGTACAGAGAGTTTCAGTGATTTGACCCAAGGTGTCCTTCTCCCCACAATGTTACCCTGTATCTATTTTATATGGCGAGTCCCAAATGTCTTAATGCAGATTAAGCTTATGATAAATTTAAAGTGTATGCTTTGGCTACCTATATGAATGCATGCGAGTTATCTTCTCATATAATGTAAAGTCCTTGATGGCAGGAACTCTTTTGATTTTGTCTTTGCATAACTTACCTAGAACACAGTACCTGGCATACAGTAGGTGGTTATAAAGGTTTATTGAATGGTTGCTCCAGATAACATAGGTAATAAGTGGTAAAGTCGTGATTCCAATCCAGGTGTAAATGCAGTAAGTTTTCCAGTGTCATTCTACAGGGCTCTGCCTCCAATAAAGTTAGAATATATTAGGATAGTTGGATGTGGAGATGTTAAGGTTGTATGACTGTTTTGGCTCTAATCTCACACTGTTAGGTGCAGGGAGGGCAATGGCTTAAAAAATACTACTATAACCTTGCTTGGGGAGAGAAAGGAGAGGAAAAAAGGAGAGAGAGAAAGAGAGAGAGCGAGAGAGAGAGAGAGAGAGAGAGAGAGAGAGAGAGAGAGAGAGAGAGACAGATTGTTGATATAAGCTCATAGTTAATTTTATGGTGATTGATCCAGGGGTTCCCTTTGTCCCTTCCCTATTGTGAAGTCTCGTGAAAAATTCAATAAAAATCAGTTTATCTTTATCTTGAGACAAAACTCATTATAAAAATACATACAAGCAAATAAATAAAGTTTAAAGAGGACAGGAAACTCCATGGGGTAAGCAATGCCTGATGATAGAAGAGGATAGCAGGAAGAAGTGAAGAAGAGATAAAGTCACTATTTCCCAGTAGCTAAGACTGTCAAGAAAACCAAAAAAGTTTGTCCAAGCAAATTACTCTTTAGGTAATACAGTCAATCACTTGAAGTTCCAACTGCTTATGATTATATTCAGTTCAGGATAACAGTGCCTTCACTTGCAATAAAATGGCCCTTGGCATCAGGGCATGTCCATAGACTCTAGGCTACTTTCAGTTCTGCAGGACCCAAAGGTTTCCAGGCTTCCCTGATCCTGTGAACCAGCATTTAAGGAAGGGCAACTAGGAGAGTTAGAGTTCTCCAGATCATGAAATCTCGGCATCAACTGAAAGAACTAAAGACCTTTATCCTGAATAGGAGAAGACTTAGTTGAGACCATTATTCTGTAAAGTATTTGAGGAAGTGTCATACTGAAGAGGGATTATGATTGTTTTTACTTGTCCCTAGAAGGTAGAACTAGGAGCTAAGCAAAGAAGTTGAACTGAGATAGATTTTGATTTGTTATGAGAGAACTGTCACTTAGCTAGAGGTTTAAGACAAGTATAGGGGCAGTTAGGTGGTGCAGTGGATAGAGCACTGGCCCTGAAGTCAGGAGGACTTGAGTTCAAATTTGACCTCAGACCAAAGCACTTGACACTTACTAGCTGCGTGACCCTGGGAAAGTCACTTACCCCCAATTGCCAAAAAAAAATAATAATAATAAGAGAAGTCTAGACACAATAAATTACATATTTAGACCTGAAAAAAACCTCACAGGTTACTTACTCCAACCCTCTCATTGTACAGATGAGGAAATCAAAGTCCTAACAGCTTAAGTGAATTGTCCAAGGTTATAGTGGTAGTAAGCAAAAGTGGTACCAGACTCTAAGTAATCTAACTCCAAATTCATTCCTTTTTTTCCATTTTTTTCTAGTCTTCTCTAAGAAGGATTGTTTTTCAGGTGTGGGTTAGCTTAGATAGCCTCTGAGGTTCTATGGTTCTGGAATTCATTATCATTGAGACATGAAAAAGATAGTGCTACTTTTAGGTCTATATACCAAAAGAGATAACAAACAAAAAGGAAAAGGACCTATATGTACAAAAATATTTATAGCAGCTCTTTTCTGGTGGCAAAGAATTGGAAATGGAGGGGATTCTCATTAACTGGGGAATGGCTGAACAAATTGTGGTATGTGATTATGATAGAATACTATTGTGCTATAAGAAATGATGAGCAGGATGTGCTCAGAAAATAACTGGAAAGACTTACATGAGCTGATGCAAAATGAAATGCACTGTGTACCAAGTAACAGCAATATTTGTGCTATGATCAGCTGTGAATGACTTAGCTATTCTCAGCAATACAATTATCCAAGACAACTCTGAAGGACTTATGATGAAAAATGCTATCCATCCCCAGACAAAGAACTGATGGTGTTTGAATACAAATTGAAACATGCTTTTTAAACTTCCTTTCTTTTTCTTTTTTTTTGTCTATGTTTTCTTTCACAATGCTAACTATAATGGAAATGTTTTGCATGACTACACATGTATAACCTATATGGAACTACTACCTTCTCAATGAGGGGAAGGAGGAAGAGAGAAAATTTGGAACTCAAAGTTTTAAAATTGTTTTTACATGTAACTGGGGAAAAATAAAATACTAAATAAAACACTAAAAAGAAAAAGTTCGTGTTAGGTTCTGATTAATGTGAATAATGAATCCCATGAAATGGTTGCATATTTTCAAATTCACACTATTTGAAGTTCTAATTATGTAAAACATAGTAACTGATTCCACTCCAATGGAAATATGAAGTGCAAATTCAAGTAATTCAACCAGTTCGTAGGATGCATTAGTAGCATTCATCAAAACCTAAGACTTTAACTCTACTAAAAAGACCCCAAAGAAAAGCAAATGATGACCAGCAATTGACTCAGTAGCCCTCACAAAACCATGACTAAAGTAGTTTTATTTGGAAACTAGCTACATAGCATACTATTTCGACAGTAGCCATGCTTGCTTAAGCTTACTGCCGTTCAAGCCCTTGCCAAATTCAGCTATTGTCCATTTATCCTTACTTAATCCCTCTCCCTAAAGTGGCCAAAGCCTAGCCCTAACAAGTTTTGCCTTCCATCTTTCTCTGCAAGAACTAGTACATAGGGCTCTGTTCTGATGATTAAGTTTCTTTAGCTCTCGCTTCTTGAAGTTCAGTGAAATTAAAATCAAAAGGCCGACCAGCGGCTTCCCAAACTTCCCCCACAATGGCCCTGGCTGACTTCCTTTCAAGCCTTTCTTCAGAGTCTGCTCGGGCAAGCAGAGGAGGAGAAATGAGAGTCTTTAAATTGCGGTGATCCCCGGAGTTACTCCTTTCAAGTATCAGCCTGAGTTGGCTCCACCACATTAAATATGCACGGTTTTTAATTACGTGTGAAGAGCGCACTAACTCTTAAGGACTTCACTAACATCTCACGTGTAGCCATTAATTTTTCAAAAGAGCAACAGCAGCTTCAAGTTCAGCCCCTCCCCCTCTCCTTTTAGAATCTTAACCTTCTACAAGTTGGTCTCTTCTTCTACTTCCCACTTAGGTTCCTGGGGAGTCAGAGCCACTTTCTTCCTTTCTCACACAGATGTACATTTGGTTATGATTCGTGTCATAACCCCATGCGGGGCCTCAGAATTTAGGGGAGGATTGCTGCCCCCTTCCCAGTTCTTCCCTGCAGGCTATGTCTCTCCCTACCTCTAAGGGTAGCACGGTGGGAATATTCAAATTGACTCAGAGCTGTTTTAGGAAAAGATTTCCAAAAGCTTAGAGTAATGATGATGGTAGTGGCAGTCGGCGACAGAATCATCAGCTGAATTCGTTAGGGGATGAGGAAAATGAAAATTGTGGTCTGTATACTTGAGGCAGCTAGGTGGTTCTGTGAATGAATGCTGGGCCTGAAGCCAAGAACACTTGAGTTCAAATTTGGCCTCAGATGCTTACTAGCAATGTGACCCTGGGCTACTCTGTCAGCATCATCTTCTCCAACTGCAAAATGGGTATATTAATAGCATCTACTGCCCAGGGTTATTGCAGGATCAAAAGAGATTATATTTGTAAAACATAACCTGGTACATAATAGTCACTTAATAAATGTGTGTTTTCATTCCTCCTATAATTTAAATTTGTTGTATTTCCCAATTAGGCTATGGTCATTGAAAGGACTAGAATCTTGACTTATTTAAAATACACATCTTCTCTAGAGCACAGCATGGTGATCTCTACATAGGTGACACAGTAAAAACTTATTGAACAGAAATAGATTTAATTGAACTAAATTAAATTGATTTTTCCCTACAAAAATGGGTGGACATTATTTGCATGCTTCTTTTTTCTTTATCTCATGCCCAGGAAATAAGTAAATTTCACACAGTATGTACTTAATGATTTTTTTAGACCCCAAAGGAAAATTTGTTTTTGTTCTTTCCCCTCTTCCTCCTCTTCTTTCTTCTCCTTCCTCTCATTCTTCTTTTCCTCCTTTTACTTCTCCTCCTTCTCCTTCTCCTTCTTCTTTTTCTACCATTTACAGGTCTCTTCTCCTTGATATTCTCTTCTCTTTATGTTTCTAGTTCACTACTCTCATCTTATTATCCTACCTATCTGACCACTCCTCAGTTTCCTTTGCTGTATCTCTATCCAGTTCACAAGTGCTAACTGTGGGTGTCCCATAGGTTCTGTCCTGGGACCTTTTCTATTCTCTCTATATCCTACTTCCCTTGGCAATCTTATCAGCTTCTATAAATTCATTACTATACTAATGATTATCAAATGTATTTATTCAATTGCATCTTCTCTGCTAACACCTCCAATTTTTTTTTTTTTGCTAGGTGATAGGATTAAGTGACTTTGCCCAGGGTCACACTGCTATTAAGTATCAAGTGTCTGAGGCTGAATTTGAACTCAGGTCCTCCTGACTCCAGGGCTGGTGCTCTATCTACTTCACCACCTAGCGGCCCCAACACTTCCAATCTTGAACTGCCTATTAGATATCTCAACTTTATTGTTCAGTAGACACCTTAAACTCTACATGTTCAAAACTGATATTTCTCCCCAAACTCTCCCCTCTTCTAAACTTCCCCTATTGCTGTCAAAGACACCACTGTCCTTCCAATGCCTCAGGTTTGCAACCTAGGTATCTCTCAACCTCCATAACCAATCTATTCCCAAGGTCTGTAAATTTCACCTTTGTAAAAATCCTTCAAATGCATCCCCTTCCTCCCTCTGATGCTACAACCAGCCTGGTACAGGCCCTCATATCCCCACTCCTGAATTACTGAAATAGCCTTCTGGTTGGTATGCCTGCCGCTAGATTTTCCCCTTGTCATTCCATGGTCCATGCAGCTATCAAAGTGAGTCTCCTAAAACTCAGGTCCAAACAATTTCACCTACTTATACAATAAACTCCAGTGGCTCCTTATCACCTTCAGGATTAAATAAAAAATCCTGTTAGAATTCAAAGCCTCTCCTAACCTAGCTGCCTCCTACCTTCTTAGTCGTTTTCCACCTTACACCCCTGCCTGCCCCCCCCACATACAAACACATTGGGTTTCAATCAAAGGACATTGGGTTCTTTACTATTCCTCAAAGGAGACACTTCATCTCTTGGTTATAGGCACTTTCACTGGCTATCCCCAATACTTAGAATGCTCTCCTTCCTCATCTCTGCCTCTTGGCTTCCCTGGCTTCCTTCAAGTCCCATCTAAAATCCCACCTTCCACAGGAAACCTTTACTGTATACACTTAATTCTAGTGCTTTCCCTCTATTGATTATTTCCTATTTATCCCATATGTAGCTTTTTTATACATAATGAGGGTTGCCCCCCACATGTAGCGTGGAGATATCCTTGTGTGGCTTAAAGGGAGGCAGACTAGATGTCTCTAGCCTCCCCACACCTTTTTTCAAAGGAGACTTTCATTCCTACCAGGAGGGGAAACAAGGGGTTGGGACCAAAGGCTGCCACTCTGTTCTCCTCAGAGATGGCGTCCCAGATTGGAATTATATCTGTTTCCTTAAATATTATTAGTCTAGGGGATATGATTTTCAGGTTCAGTTGCTATTCATTATTGGAAGAAGAAGAAGAAGAACCCCAAGCTCTGTGTCCAAGGCTTGATTACTTTCCCACTAATACCAGTTCTGTAATGAACACACCTAATAGGTAGCCAAGAAACCTATTTTTTCTAATTCACAAAAAAGAAACTAGAGAATATATGCATATAAAAATACATACTAGACAGCACAGAGTGAAGGACCTCCCTCATTGGGAACAAGGCAACCAACCAAGAGAAAGAGTCTCAGATCTCACCAAGGGGAAGTTCCTCAAAGTCTCCAGTGTAGCAAGCTGGGGATAAGGACAAGATGGAGGCTGCCAGCTCCTTTCATGTCAGGTCTTTCCCAGAGTCTTTTCCTTCAGTAATCTGAAGTGAGGTGGGCCTTGACCTTTCAGAGCTAAAAACCAGAAACTCAGGTTCTGACCACAGGGTCTGAAACCCCAAGAGACTCAATGACTGGGAGAGACTTGAAAAAGACTCTTCTACTCTCATCAATGCCACCCCTCACACAGTTCATTCATCTCCATGGATACCATACCTATCATCTTTGAAATTAGGGCTATGTATATATAGCTGTTTGTATACCCCCCCCATTGGATTGACAGTGTCTCAGGGCTAGGAACTGTCTTCCATTTCCTTATATCTCCAGGTGTTAGCCCAATGCCTGACATATAGTAGACACTTAATAAATGTTTGTTGGCTGTCACTTTGCAAATGGAAGATGTTTTCCTTCCTTTCATTACAGAGGTGAGGAGCTATTAGTGTAGAGCATACTGTGAAACTGCTGTGTTGGTTAGTACATATATACATTTCTCCTTTTTTTAAAAATGCTTATTGGATAAAATTTTATTTTAGCAAGGAAAATGCAAAAGAAAACCACTGACAAAGTGGCCATACATGAAAAGATATGCAATATTTTGCACCCATAGTTCCTAACTGGCTAAGGGTTGGAAAATGTCTCATCATTTGTTGTTGTTTTGGATGCCACAGTTATTTGTGCTTCTTGTATCCCTGTACTGTTTTTTAATTTATTTATTTTTAGTTCTCAACATTCACCTCCACAAGCTGTCGAGTTCTAAATTCCCACCCCCCACTCCCCTCCTCCCTCCCCAAGATGGTGTGTAATCTGCTTTTTTGTGTGTGTGTGTGGTGAGGTGATCAGGGTTAAGTGACTTGCCCAAGGTCACACAGCTAGTAAGTGTTAAGTGTCTGAGGCTGGATTTGAACTCAAGTCCTTCTGACTCCAAAGCCAGAGCGCCACCTAGCTGCCCCGTGACAGCGTGCAATCTGATATAGGCTCTACATATACATTCCTATTACAACATTAGTCATGTTGTAAAGAAGAACTAGAACCAATAGGAAGAACCGTGAAAAAGAAGAAACAAAACAAAACAGAAGAAAAAAAAGAGCAAAGAGTATGCTTTGATCTGCACTCAGACTCCATAATTCTTTCTCTGGCTGTAGATAGCATTTTCTAACATGAAACTTTTGGAGATGTCTTAGATCGTTGCAATCCTGAGAAGAACTAAGTCTATCAAAGTTAGTCATCATACAGTGTGGTTGTTACTGTGTACAACGTTCTCCTGGTTCTGCTCACTTCACTCAGCATCAGTCCATACAAGTCTTTCCAGGTTTTTCTGAAGTCCACCTGCTCATCATTTCTTACAGCACAATAGTATTCCATCACATTCATATACCGCAACTTTTTCAACCATTCTCCAATTGATGGGCTTCCCTTCAATTTCTAATTCTTTGCCACCACAGAAAGAGCTGCCATAAATATTTTTGAACATGTGGGTCCTTTTCCCATTTTTTATGATCTCTTTCTTTCTCCTTTATTTAAAAAAAAATATCACAAGGAACAATTCACTGTTTAAGGATGGAAGAATAAAAGACAATAAAGAAAAAAAGGAAAGAAGAAACATATCAAAAATGATAAAATATTAATAAACTATTATTACTTCTTTGACTCTTAAGAGATAGAAGGGATCACAGAAGTGTTTCCCAATGACAGACTTCTTAATTGATTGTTTTTATTGATAGCTCAATGTTTTTCTTCTATTTTCCTTTCCAATATATGACACCTTCCTTTGGAACATGACCAAGATTCAAGTCAACAAGCATTTTAAGTGGCTGCTAGTTGTTTGGATAGAAAGACAAAAATTAAATAGTTCCCACCTCAAGATGAGTACTTCCCTCTTCAGGGAGGAGTAAAACATGTATACAATAAACTCTAAATGATATTGATAGAGAGAACTATAAAATCCGTGAAACTCTTCATCTGAGCCTCAAACAATCCAGTGAGACAGTTACTTCAAATATTATCTCTATTTTGCATGAGGACTTTGAGGATCAGAGATTAACTTGCTCATAATCGCATAGCTATCATCAGAGATAGAATTTGAACCCATGTCTTACTGATTACAAGTCCAGCATTCCATTCCTTGAGCCAGGCTGCCTCTAGTCACAGTAGGAAGAGGATGGGATTTGGAATAGGAAAACATGGATACAAATCCCATCTCTACCATTTACTACCATTGTGATTGCAAAGAAGTTCCTTACTTCCCTGGGTCTCAATTAACTCATTTGTAAAATGAATGGGATGCTCTATATGACTTTTTGTGTCCATTCAAGTTCAATAGCTATGATTTTATGATCCTATTCTCCTCCCAGAAGAAAACTGGATGGGAGTTAGGAAACCAAGAAAGCACTGTCTCTGAAATTACTCTGTCTTCCTCTGTTTTTGCTGCTCCCATTTAGGGAGTGGGGAATGAATGGAATTAGACAAAGGCTTATAGTCCTATTTTCAATGGGTAAATGTTGAGTCTTTTTTGTGTGTAATTCTTCAGGGTGCTTACCATGAGAATTATTCTGGCCCAAACTATTTACTCATTCACTACCACAAATTGAGAACACTTGAGAGCTCTGAAGAGTCTGTCTCACTTTGGTTTTCCATCTTCACACAGAACTCCTTTTCCTTTTTGCTCCTTGAAAAGCATCAGGTATTTTGTTATTACAGTAAAGTTTCTTAAGGAAACAGAATTGTCAATTTACCTGACCTCAAGTGATACTTGCTAGTTGTGATCTCTCCATCACCTGATCTCATAGCACTTTATACTCTCCTTCAATTGGTGCCATGGTCTAGTAATAATCAACACTCCTAGAATACATCTTGGTTTATAAGTATGTTACATAAATTATGCATTCTGATCTTTGCAGCTAACAAGTGAATTAGTTAATTTGAGTATTATCCTTTCAGGATCCACTTTACAGATAAGGAAAAGGATGTTCAATGTGTTTAAATTACATCCCAAAGACAACATACTAATTCAGGTCACAAAATCCTACTTCTAGAGAAGGAAGGCCACATAGTCAACATCATCATTTTACAGATGAAGAAACTGATGATTGGGGATATTAAGTAATTTGTACATGTTCACACAGATATTAGAAGTAGGACTTAAATCTGGTTATAGGATCATAGATGTAGAGAAAGAAGGGCCTAAAAGGCAATACACTTGACTTACTCCATTCTTCAGAAATGGAGACTTGGGTCCAGGAAGATTAAGCTTTTGTTCCTAGGTCAAAAAAGGTAAAACTCATCAAAAGCAGAATCTGAACCCAGGTCCTGCAACTGTAGAACCAATAGATACACCAATGTACCATTCTGCTACTTTGTAAAGTGCTTTGTTAATCTTGAATGTATATAATAGATACATTTAATGTATCTTTCTAAATATCATTTGTTATATATAACACATCATGGCATATCCTTTGAATAAGATCTTGTCTGATTTTCTACTTTGTACCTACCTCAGTGCATTAGTAATGTACTAGTCACATAGAAGTTTAATGTTTGTTCAATGTGAAATGCACCAATGACTGTTATAGCTAAATGTGCCAATAACTTGTGCTCCCTAATAGACTGTAAACTCCATAAGGATAGTGACTCTCTGGTATCCAAATTCAGTGTCTTCCCCAGAGGGTGATTCAGTTCAGTTCAATTCAACAACCATTTACTAGGTGCACTGCGATTTGCAAGTTTTGTTGTTCAGTCATTTCAGTCATGTCAGACACTTCATGACCCCATTTGGGGGTTCTTAGCAAAGATAATGGGGGTGGTTTGCCATTTCCTTCTCTAGTTCACTTTACAGATAAGGAAACTGAGACAAAAGGGTTAAGTGACTTGCCTAGGGTCACATAGCTATCAAGTCTCTGAGGCTGGATTTGAACTCATGAAGATGAGTCTTTTTGACTTTGGTCCTACCACCCTATCCACTGTGCCACCTATGATAAATCCACTACCCTATGCTAAATAATCAAGAAGCCAAGAAAAAAAAAAGATAAAACAAACAGTCCTTGCTCTCAAGAAGCCTATAGTTTATTTGGGGATGTGATATATAAACAGTTAAATAAATTCATATGAGATAATTTGAGGAGGTGAAGAATACTAACAACTAGAAGTATAAGAAAACAGAGAAGTTAGGGCTGGATAACTAGATCTGAGAATCATCAATATAGTGATTATAATTGAACCCATGGGAGTTGATGATATCACCAAGCAAAATGCTATAGAGGGAGAAGAGAAGAAAGTTCATGATAAAGACTTGTAGGACACTTACCATTAATAAGCAAGGTTCAGATGAAGATCCAGGAAAAGAGATTGAAAAGGAGTAGACAGTCATATATAAGAAGAACCAGGAGAAAGTGATGTCACAAAAACCTAGAGGGAATAATGTATGAAGGAGATGAAGATGATTGAGTCAGAAATTTCAGAGAAGTCAAGAAGGATGAGGATTGATAAAATGCTATCAGATTTGTCAATAAAAAATATTATTGGTAACTTTGGAGAGAGCAGTTTTAGTTGAATGATGAAGTCAGAAGCCAGAGTGAAAAGAATTAAGAAGAAAAAGAGGAAAAGAAATCCAGCCTTCAATTGTTGATAGATTTTTCTAGGAGTTTTATCACAAAAGGTAAGAGAGTTATGGGATGACAGCTAGTAGTGATAGATGGATCCAGCAAGTGTATTTTGAGGATGGGTGAGACATGAGAATATTGGTTGGCAGTAAAATTGGCCAATACATAGGGAGAGATTGAAGATAAGTAAGAGAGAGGAGATGATAGAAGGTAAAAATCTACCGGTAAAGATGGATGGATATGAGTCACTTGTGCATGTAGAACAAAAAAAATGACTACCTCTTCATGTGAGACAGGGGTGAAGGAGGTGAAGGAGGAGATAGTGAAAGAAGGCCTTTGAGTGATGTGAGATGAAGAGAAAGGAGAATTCCCAGTGAATGACCTCAATTTTTTTCTATGAAATATGATGCAATGTTCCCATCCATGAGGATTAGGGAGGGTGAGCCACAGGAGCTTTAAGGAGATATGAAAAGTTATGGAAAAGCCACTGTAGTGAGTTGATAGGGAGGTATAAAACAACTACTTTGCCATAATGAGGACCCAGTTGAAATGAAAAAAAAAAGTCTAGTGGACCTAATCAACATGATTTCATGATTTTATCTCCACCTCCATTCAGTAGCATTTGAATAGGAGAAAAGGCAGTGGATGTCCAGAGTTCCCCAAGCCTGAGACTTTACAGGCCAAAATTAGTGATAGAAGAATAGGGCAAGTGATTCAGTAGAAGTAAACATATAGAGTTGAACTAGTTACCAATGATTCAAGATGAGGAAGGGAGCAGAATATATCTTAATGACTGCTGAGATGGAGGGGGCTAGTGTGTGTGTGTGTGTGTTTGTGCATTTGTGTGTGTCTGTGTGTGTATAAATCTGGTGTGTATATATATGTATTATGTGTATATATATATATATACATACATACATACATACATACATATACTTTTAACAAAGTGCTTTTTACAAAGCACTTTCATATCCCTTGCTGCATTTGATCCTCAACTCTATCTGATTCTAAGTAAGGCAAGTATTATTATACCTTGTAAAATGAAATTTCAAAACAGAGTTATTATTTCTTCCCCTAAACCTTGCCTTCCTTCAAACTTCCTTCTTTCACATTTCACCTTTGAGATGTCCTCTAATATCTCATCAAACTCTCCAAAATCTTTATGATTTTATAATCCTAGGTTAAGTATTTTTTTAGGTATTTTAAGTATTGTTTTTAAATCCGTAGAACTCAAGCAGTAGAGAAACAACTTCAACCAAGTCTTGACTTAGAATGATGAAATCTGGAATTGACTCCCAAATCAAATATTTACTAGATATGTGACTTTGGGCAAAGTTGGTTACTAAAGTTGACTTTATTGCTTTTTACTGTCTATATCTATTAGCATATAACTGCATTTTAATAATCAAACCAGAATAATGGCCTAGAATAATGATTCATCAAAGGATATTAAAAAGGAATCATGAGATATGTAGAAGGAAAACTATAAGGCAGCAATGTCATTAAAAATGAGGAAAGAGTACAGGGAGGAATGGATTATATCTGGAGATGCAAAAGAAAAATAAAGGCAAAAGGCAGTTCCAACTCTCAAGGCACTTGTAATCTAATGGGGGAAACAACATGCAAACAAATATATACAAAGCAAGCAAGCTGTATACAGGATAAATAGGAACTAATTAACAAAGTGAAGTTACTAGAATTAAAAGTTGTTGAGAAGGGTTCCTACAAAAGATGTAATTTTGATTAGACTTAAAGGAAGCCAGGGAAATCAATAGGACAGTTTTTAGTTCAACATCTAGCGTGGTGGCCTTATACATAGCCAGCAAGTAAGAAAGACTTAAAGAATCATTGGATAGAGAGATTGTCTTAGTCAAGAAGAACTGAGTAAAAACCTTCCCTTAGACACATATTAGCTGTGAACAAATCACATAACACCCCTTAGCCTCAATTTACTCATCTTTGTATTACTTACCTCACAGTGTTGTTCTTAAGCTCAAAAGCATTATGTAATATTAGCTATTTTATTATTCATTAACTAGGTTAAGTGTTTACTTATATAGAAACATCAATCCCCAGATAATTGGGAATTAATAGTAAATAGTTTCTTGACTAATAAAGGTGATGGCACTTTAGTGAAGGTATTCATCTGCAGAAAAGCAACTGAATTAACAATAAAAATAATTATCACTTCTACTTCTATAGGGATAATAATAATAATACACTCTTTTGAGAATAACTTTATAAATCATTTTTATTTTGTTAAATATTTCCCAATTATACATTAAAATTAACAATCATTGTTTTTAATTTTGAGTTTCAAATTCTCTACTTCCCCTGCCCACTCCTTGAGAAGGCACGCAATTTAATTTCAATTATATATATGAAATCATGCAAAACATATTTCCATATTAGTGATTTTTCACAAAGAAAATACAAACAACAAAGTAAAGAAAGTCAAAAGGGTTCATCAGAGTTCATCAGTTTTTCTCTCTGGAGGTAAAAAGTATTTTTCATCATGGGTTCTTTGGAATTGTTTTGGATCTTTGTCTTGGTAAGAGTACCCAAGTTTTTCACAGTTGATCATCCTTATAATACTGCTGTTACTGAGTACAATGTTCTTCTAGTTCACCTCACTTCACTTTGTATGATTCCATATGTCTTTCCTGTTCTTTTTTTTTCTGAAACCATATCCTAAATCATTTTTATACCACAATAATATTCTATCACAATCATGAAACACAACTTGTTCAGCCTATTTCCCAATTGATGGGGATCCCCTTAATTTTCAATTATTAACCAACATAAAGAGAGCTGCTATAAATATTTTTGTATAAATATGTCCTTTTCCCTTTTCTTTGATCTATTTGGGATTCAGACCTAATAGTGGTTTTGCTGGGTCAAAGGATATTCAGAGTTTTATAGCCCTTCAATCATAGTTCCAAATTGTTCTGTAGAATGGTTGGACTAGTTCATATCTCCACCAACAGTGAATTAGGATACCTACTTTTCCACATCCCCTACAGTGTTTGTTCTTTACTTTTGCTTTTTCTTTGTGTTTTCTTTTCTGTCATGTTAGCCAATCTGATAGGTGTGAGGTGATATCTCAGAGTTGTTTTAACTTGCATTTCTTTAAACAGCAGTCATTAAGAAAATTTTTTATGTGACTATTGATAACGTTGGTTTCTTCTTCTGAAAACTGCCTATTCAAGTTCTTTGATCATTTATCATTAGGGGAATAGTTTTTATTTTTTTTTTAATAAATTTGGCACAGTTCACTATATAGTGGAGAAATGAGAAACCTGATATAAATCAGAGAAATCTGATATAAAATTTCCTCAGTTTCCAGTTTTTCTTTTAATTTTGTCTCTGCAAAATTTTGTTTGTACAAAAGTTTTTAATTTCATGTAATCAAAGTTATGCATTTACTTCCTGTGAAACATGATTTTTGTTGTTATTGTTATTGATTGATTTTGTTATTGATATGGTCAGTTATGCTAATAGTTTTTCTGTTATGTAGCCCTGTATCCCTAGTATAAATCCCACCTGGGCCTACTTTGATCTTTGTGATATATTGCTGTAATCTCTTTGCTAGTATTTTATTTGAAATTTTGGCATCAACATTTTTTTAAACAAGAAGTTTATTTAAACAACAAGATGTTTGACTTGAAGGGAAAACTATCTAGGATCAATTTGTTTATAGTAATTTATCCCTAATGAGAGACAGAAATTGCCCTACATGTAACAGCTACATACAAAAAAGTTATAAAATCATCCTTGGTTTTACAATGATAAAAGAAAAACATTGGAATTATCCAATCAAACAAGGTATGCAAGGTTTTTTTTGTGTTTTTTTTTTTTTTTGTTGTTGTTGTTAAACAGTGAGAGCAAAATAACTTACTGGAATATAAAGATTAATGTTGAATGAGCATGCCACTAATGGAGAAAAGGGATATTTTCACAGAACCAGTTTGTTTTTTCCCCTCCCCATCTCCATTTGATGTTGATCATAACATATTATTGGCCATTTAGTTAAAAAAATATGCGTTATGCCTGTGCACATACAGCAGTTACTTTATGTACAATAAAGGAATGAGGGAAGGGAATCAAAGAAGAGAGAAAACTTTACTGCAGTAGTCAGGATGTGGATGAACCAAATCTTGGTTTTTGAATTGTGAATGTATTGTTTTCTTTGGGAGCACAGTTCTGGAGTAGAGTTTCATGTTCTGTTTTCAGTAAGCACCTCCTGTCTGCTGCTGGAATACATCAATTGTATCTCCATCCTCCATTTCCAACTGTGCAGGTGTTTCTGTTTCATTGATTGGTTGCCCATCAAATCAGAATCTGATCTGCCTCATTGACAAACCCTGTAATTCACAATAGGCTTTCAATAGTTTACTAAGTGGTGTGTGCCTCTTAATCTTAAATTGCACCCCGAACCATCTTGCCCTGCCACCTTCAAATTAATGTGGTCATTGTTTTCAGTCTTGATGCCTTCCTTCGGCGTTTCATTGGCCATGGTGAGTCCGGGGGTCTCCTCAGTTGCCCCTTCACAAAAGAGGCACCAGGATGGTCCACTCCAAGGGAACGAGGGAGGAGCATCAGCGGTAGGAGCAGGAACAGGAACAGGAGGAGGAGGAAGATGATGGTGGTGATGGTGAGGAAGAGGAGGAGGAGGAAAAGGAGGAGGATGAGGAGGAGGAGGAGGACAAGGAGGAGGAAGAGGAGGAGGAGGAGCAGGAGGAGGAGGCAGCAGTGGTTGGCATCAATATTCTTTAAGGAAATTGGTCTATCAAAACAAGAAAATGATAAATGTTGGAGAAGATTTGGGAAAATTGGAACACTAATGCATTGTTGGTGGAGTTGTGAAATGATCCAACCATTTTGGAGAGCAATTTGGAACTATGCCCAAAGGGCTATCAAAATGTGCATACCCTTTGACCCAGCAATGGCACTTCTAGGGCTTTATCCCAAAGAGATCGTACAAATTCTAAGAGGACCTATATGTACAAAAATATTTATAGCAGCTCTTTTTGTGGTGGCAAAGAATTGGAAATTGAGAGGATGCCCATCAATTGGGGAATGGCTGAGCAAGTTGTGGTATATGAATGTAATGGAATACTATTGTGCTATAAGAAATGATGAACAGGCTGACTTCAGAAAAACCTGGAAAGACTTGTGCGGTCTGATGCTGAGTGAAGTGAGCAGAACCAAGACAACGTTTTACACAATAACAGCCACGTTGGGCAATGACTAATATTGATAAACTTAACCCTTCCCAGCAATACAAGGATCTAAGACGTCTCCAAAGGCCTTGTGATGGAAAATGCTATTCACATCCAAAAAAAGAACTATGGAGTTTGAATGCAGATCGAAGCATACTATTTGCTATTTTTTTTTCTTTTGTTGAGTTTTGTTTCTTCTTTCTGGTGGTTCTTCTTATTGGTTCTAATTCTTACTTACAACATCACTAATGTGAAAATATGTTTAATAGGAATGTATATGTATAGCCTATATCAGATTGTGTGCTGTCTTGGTGAGAGTGGTGGGGAAGAAGGAGGAGAAAAATTTTAAACTCAAAAGCATATGGAAGTGATTGTTGATAAATAAAAATAAATTAATAAAAAATAAAATAAAAAAACTGGTCTATAGTTTTCTTTCTCTATTGTTGCTCTCCATGGTTTAGGTATCAAAACCATATTTGTGTCATAAAAGGAATTTGGTAGGACTCTTTCTTTTCCAATGTTTTTCAAATACCTTATAGAGTATTGGGATTATTTTTTTTCTTAAATGTTTGTTAGAATTCACTTATAAATCCATCTTGTCCTACATTTTTTGCCCCATAGGAACCTCAGTAATGATATGCTCTATTCTAAGATAGGGTTATTTAAGTATTCTATTTCCTTATCTGATAATCTGAGCATTTTATATTTTTGTAAATATTTATCCATTTCACTTAAATTGCCAGCTTTATTGTCACATAATCGGGCAAAAGAACTACTAAAAATTGCTTTAAATTCATCTTCATTGGTGGTGCATTCACCATTTTCATTTTTGGTACTAATAATTTGGTTTTCTTCTTCTTTTTTTTAAAATCAAATTATCCAATGGTTTATCTATTTTTTTCATAAAACTCATTCAGTTTTATTTATTAGTTCATTTTTACTTCAATTTTCTTATTTTTGCTTTGATTTTCAATATTTCCATTTTGATATTTAATTGGGGATTTTTAATGTGTTTTTTCAATTTTTTTTGTTGCATACCCAATAAATCAATATATCCTTTCTTTCTTTTGTTGATATATGCATTTAGAGATATAATTTTTACCTAGGTACTGCTTTGACTATATCCCACAAATTTTGAAATTTGTCTCATTGTTGTCATTCTTTTTAATACAATTATGATTGTTTATAGTATTTGTTCTTTGACTCATTCTTTAGGATTAGAATTTTTATTTTCCAATTATCTTTTCATTTGTGCTTCCACAGTCCTTTATTAAATGTAATTTTATTGTCTTATTGTCTTTAAAATGGTGCATTTAATATTTCTGCTTTGCATTTGTTTGTAAGGCCTAAAACGTGGTCATTTTTGTGAAGGTGCCACATGACATTGAGAATAGGTATGCTCCTCTCTATTCCTATTCAGTTTTCTCTAGAGTTCTTTCATATCTAACTTTTTGAAGATTCTGTTCATCTTCTTGATTTCTTTCTTACGCATTTTATAATTAGATTTGTCTATGTCCGAGAAGGTAAAGTTGAGGTCCCCCACTATCATAATTTTAACATCTATTTCCTCCTGTAATTCATTTAACTTTTCTCTTCAGAATTTAGATGCTATGCCATTTGTTACATTATGTTTAGTATTGATATTACTTCATTGTTTATGCTTCCTTTCAGTGACATATTGTTTCCCCATTTATTCCTTTTCATTAGTTCTTTTTGTTTTTTTCCCATAAAAGCATGCTTTCTATACCTGCCTTTTTTTTTTACTTCAGCTGAAGGATAATAGGTTCTGCTCCAGCCCCTTATTTTCACTCTGTGTGTGCCTTACTGTTTTGTGTGTTTCTAGTAAACAACATATTGTTCAATTCTGGTTTCTAATCCATTTTGCTATCTGCTTCCATTTTATGGGTGAGTCCATCCCATTCACATTCACAGTTATGTTTACTAATTGCATATTTCCCTCTATCCTATTATCTTCTTTTCATCCCCTCTTTCTTTTTATCCTGTCCCTTCTCCAAAGTCTCATTTGCTTCTGACCATTGCATTCTTTTATCTGCCTCCCCTTTTATCAACCCCACTTTCTCTTGTTCTCTTTCTGTGCCTATTTCCCTGCTGAGTAAGATAAATTTCTATTAGCAATTCATAAATATATATTATATATATAAATACATGTGTATATATGTATATGTGTATATATGTGTATATACACATATATCTATGTATGAATCTGTATATGTATGTATGTGTATGTGTGTGTGTTTGTGTGTATTCCTTTTTTGAACCAATTTAGAGGTGGGTGAGGTTGAAATGTTGCCTGTTCACCCTTTAACATTTGCCCTCCACTGTAAAAAGCTCTTCCTTGCACACTTCTTTTATATGAGATAATTTTCCACATTCTTCCTCTTCCTTTCCCCTCCTCCCAGGGCATCCCTGTTTCATGTCTATCCATTTTTTTATATTATCCCAGAAAGTCAACTCACTCCTGTGCCCTCATTCAATGTAGAATCATTCTGACTCCCTTAATAATGATAAAGCTTTTAGAAGTTACATGTATCATCTTCCCATATAGAAAGCAAAATTTTAATCTGGTTGAATCTCTTTTAATTTGTCTTTTATGTTTACCTTCTTATGTTCCTGTTGAGTCTTGTATTTGAAAGTCAAATTTTCTATTCCTCTCTTGCCTTTTCATCAGGAATACTTGAAAGTCCTCTATTTCACTAAATATTTTTCCCCAAAAGGATTATATTCAGTTTTGCTGGGTAGGTGATTCTTGGTCATAATCCCAGATCTTTTGCCTTCAGAAATATCCTACTTCAAGCCCTCCACTCCTTTAATGTGGCAGCTGCTAAATCTTGTGTGATCCTAACTGTGGCTCCATGATATTTGAATGGCTTCTTTGTGGCTGTTGAAATATTTTCCCCTTGACCTGGGAGCTGTGAAATTTGACTATAACATTCCTGAGAGTTTTCATTTTGGATCTCTTTCAGGTGATTATCAGTGAATTATTTCAATTTCTCTTTTATTCTTTGGTTCTAGGCTATCAGGGAAGTTTTCCTTGAAAATTTCTTGAAATATGATTTCTAGGTTTTTCTTTGATCCTGGGTTTTCAGATAATCCAGCAATTTTTAAATTATTACTTCTCAAACTATTTTCCAAGTCAGTTGTTTTTCTGATGAATATTTGACTTTTTCTTCTATTTTTTTAAATTTTTTGACTTTTTGTTGTTTCTTGATGTTTCATTGAGTCATTTGCATTCACTTGCCCAATTCTAATTTTTATGTAATGATCTTCTTCAGTGAGCTTTTCTACCTCTTTTTCCATTTGGAAATGGTTCTGGTTTTTAAGGAGTTATTTTCATCATTATTTTGTGTGTCTCTTTTACCTAGTTGTTAATTGTCTTTTCATGATTTTCTTCCCTTGCTTTCATTTCTTTACCTATTTTTTTTCTCTACCACTTTGATTTTGGAAACCATTTTTTAGCTTTTCTAAGAATTCTTGTAAGGTTTGTGTCCATCTCACCTTTTTTCTTTGCTGCTTTGATTATAACTATTTTGACTTCATTGTCTTCTTCTGAGTCTATGTCTTTATCTCCCCTGTCACTATAATAGTTTTTATGGTAAGATTCTTTTTCATTGTTTACTTACTTTCTCACCCTATTTCTTGATTTGGAACTTTGTGTTAATGCTGGTCTCCTTTTCTTTATGAATAGGGAGGGAGAAGGGTTCTATCTCAAGCTTCAGGCTCTTTTTTTTTTTAACTGTTGTTCTCAAAGCTAATTCTGAAGGTTTTGAAGTTTTGGGTGCTTCCAAGGTGATGTGATCTGGGGAGAGGTAAGGTCACTGTTCTCCTGGTCTGTGCTACAGTTCTTACCTAGGAAGGGCCCCTGATCCCTAGCAGTGGCAAACAATACTACCCCTCAGGGCTTCCACTACCTCTTGACTAAAAGTGCTCCTCTCTTCCCTTGAACTCTGATCCAGAAGCGGGTATAAGCAATGGAGGTGCCAAACAGTAACTGGTCCTGCTTTCAGTACTATTACAGGAATGCCCTGTAATATTGTTTTGATCAATTGTCAAGTCCCTTTACCACCTCTGGCCTGAGATTTCCCAAAGCTGCTCCTTGCTTCTATCACCACTGTCTAGTCCCACCATGATGTTCCATCCACATGGATTCTGGCTAGCATCCTTCCCTGTGTTACAGATCTCTCTTTCCAACCTCTTATGTTGTCTTGGACTGGAAAAATGTCTCACTCAGACCTTTTATTGGCTCTGTCCCTCCAGAATTCAATTTGAGACATTAGTTTAAAGTTGTTTGGAGGTGAATGTTGAGGGTGGGTTGGGACTCAGCTGAGTGCTTTCTCTACTCTTCCATCTTGGTTCTTTCCCCAGAAGTAACAATTCACCTTTTGATAGAACTTCAAGGTTTGCAAAGCATCTTCCTCACAACTACCCTGCAAAGACATCAATGTAAGAATTATCATCTCACTGAAGAAGAGAGTCTCAACAAGGTTAAGTATTTGCTCAAAGTCACACAGCTTGCAAAAGTCTATTGGCATTTGATCCAATATCTCTTAATTCCATATCAAGCCCTCTTTTCACTGTACATAAGGGCCTCCAAGAGATATGGGTGATAGTATTATCTCTGCCACTTGGCATCTCTATGGTTTATACTAAACAACTTACCCTTTCTAAGGCTATGTTGCCTCATTTATAAAATCAGGATGATAATGCTTGCCTTAGCAAAGATCAGTTTGGGCTGATGTAATATATCAATTATAAAGCTCTATTTTAATGTGAGTTATTATTATTACCTCTGTCATTCCCTGTTTTGTAAATCTGGGCAAGCCATTTCACCCCACCCTGGACCTGATATTTCTGGAAGATAATGATGGTGCTCTTCTAGAGGTAACTAATGAGGGTAGTTATGATACAGGAGCAAGGATTGAATGAAAGAACTGGGAATGCTTAGCCTGAAGAAGAGATTTAGGGAGAATATGGTCAGTTATATTGAAGTGAACTGTCATATGGATAAAAGATTGTACATTTTTAGTTGACCTGAGAGGATAAAACTAGAAACAATAGGCCCAGAGGGTTGCAGAGTTAGGTTTATGTTCAAGGTAAAGGGAGGAATGGGAACAAGCATCTATTAAGTGCCAGACACTGTGCTAATTGCTTTACAAATAAAATCTCATTTGATCTTTACAATAATCCCAGAAGGCCACTTTTATGATTATGCCCATTTTAAGGTCAAAGAAACTAAGGAAGACAGAGATTAATGGACTTTTCCAGGATCACACAACTAGTAAGTCTCTGAGACCATATTTTAACTCAGATCTTCCTGACTCCAAGTCAAGCACTCTACCCACAAGGTGGATACTAGCTACTTATGTAAGGAAGACTCATCCTAACTTTCGGAACTTTCCAAAAGTAGAATGGGCTTGTTCAGGAGCCTTACTAGTAGAGGTTTTCAAGCAGATACTATTTGTCAGGAAGGTTATAAAAGAGATTCCAATTCAGGAAGAGTTTGAACTATTGGCTGTCCAGGTCTCTTCCAACTTGGAAGTTTTGTGATTCTATACTATGCTATTGCTAAATAAGTAAACCAACATTCTGCTCTGCCAGCTGATCCAAGGTATTACTATTATTACTATGTATAGCTGTGAGGGAAAAAAAAAACATTCCAATATCAGGTACAGATTCTTAGTGTCATGAGTCAGAGCATTATGGAACTTTTTAATGATTTTTCAAGAAGACAAAAAGGGAATTGGGAATGGGAAAAGTAATTAGAAGTGAAATATACAAAGTTAAGAGAATTATGAGGGTACACAAGCTCAACATACAAGGGAAAGGTGTGGCAAGATTCAAAGAAAATAATATAAATCAATAGATAACTTATGACATCAGGTTTAGCAGATGCTATTCATTGTTCTGTTAGAATAAGGATTCTTAGAGGGGATCCTTGATATATTTTAGGAGGTCCATGAACTTGTATGGGGAAAATACATCTTCATGTTCCCTAACCTATCATATAAACTTTGCCTTTAGTTACCTGATATCCTTTCTTTGGAAATGTCCATAGGTTTTGCAAGACTGAAAAAGAGGTACATGCCACACAAAAATGAAGAAATCATACAAAAAAGTCAATTTCCTTGTAGTCCTTCATCACAATCATGCCTAGACTACCCCTAGCCCTTTGCATTAATGTTGACTTGCTTAGAAGCACAACTAATATGGCAGGCCTAGAGTATTGATTCTATAGCATCTAGAGGTATCAACATATAGAGAGGGTTTTATTTCTGAGTGAGTTCATCATCTTGAAATGCATGGCCACTTTTGAGAGTTGTAAAACTGCCACAGCATAATAGATTATGTTCTACACTATAGGGTATGAAAAACCTAAGGGCAGGAGCTGTTTATGTTTTGTCTTTGTTTCCTCTGCACATTGTATAGAGCTATGTACATAATAGGTGTCTAATACATGCTTATTGGATTGGATGAGATTGGACTGAATAAATTTTCATTAAAGGGACATGCCTAACACTTCCATGCCTTTCTAATCAAAGAACAGAATCTTACTTAGACTCATCAATGATTTTATTTCATGATAGAACCATATGCAAAAGCTACTTTTAGCAAAAACATTTATGATTTCTTCATTTTGCATCTTCCTTTATCCAATGGAGAACACACCTCTATCCACATTTTAGTATATGGTTCATGTGAGTTATTATAGGTAGAAAAAATTATTACCTTGGGTCACACCCTTTGATGATAAACCTCTCTCTCCACACTTAGCTGTCTGATCTTCTATCACACAAATCAAATCCATTTGGGGATTATTTCCTGAAGTTTTTGCAGATTGGCAGAACCTCTCAACTTTTGCGTTCTACAGCAAGAGTCTTGAAGAACCAGAGTAATTTGTATGTTACATTTAAGGAGAACTTAAATTAATGAAAAGCAACTACGTGAATTTGTTCTTTGTTTTTCTTTGCCTTACCAAGGTTATCAGTCACAGACCAGTTTTTATTCCACCAATTATTTTTGGATTTTCAACCTTCTCCTTGGCCACATTTTGATATTAATACCTTCATGGAAGAGAAGCAGAGAACTATACATAAGCCAAAACTTGAATGTATTCATTGCAGGTGTTAACTCCTGAGATTTCCATATTGAACCATGTGTTTTCCTCAGAGCAGATGTCTGCTATATCATTCTGATATCATAAATTTAGGAAGTAACACTTTTATCATCTCAGATAGAGTTTCATGTCCTGGTTGGCAGCAGCAGGAATGGCACTCTGGGGACCTGTGAAATTAAACCTGATGCTATAGCATGCAATGCAAAAATATCTCTTGAACCTGAAACAGATAATGTTAATTAACTTTTCACATCTCAACTCCTGAGGTTGGGAGTCATGTCCACTGTCACTTGAATCTAACCTATTTTTTCCAATAGTTATTTCCCCTAATTCTTCCTTTCCCTATTCTGTACTTCAGCTAAACTGGCCCAATTATAGCTTGGCAAGTACTGTGTTGCAAATGAAGGAGCAATCTCTTTGGAGTCTTAACATCTGGATTTAAATGTCAGCTCTTCAATTTTTTTTAACTATGTGACCTTGAATAAAATGTGAAACTTTCTGATCCTTAGGTTCCTCATTTTTTTTCGTTTGTTTGTTTGTTTTGTTTTGTTTTGTGTTAAGTGAGGCAATCCGGGTTAAGTGACTTGCCCAAGGTCACACAGCTAGTATGTGTCAAGTGTTTGGTCTGAGGCCGGATTTGAACTCAGGTCCTCCTGACTTCAGGGCCAGTGCTCTATCCACTGCACCACCTAGCTGCCCCTAGGTTCCTCATTTGTAAAATGAAGAAGTTGGACTAAGTCACCTCTTAGGTCCCTTGCGACTCTAAATCTACGATTCTCTGATCCCGTGGTTTACGTGATTTCCCAACTCTGTGGCTTTGGCTATACTGTTCTTTCTGGTTGGCTATCCTTTTGCCCCATCCGTATTTCTGATTTCTTCCTATCTGATAAAGTCCAGCTTCATAATAACCCTTTTAAGAAGCCATATAGAGTCCCCCCTTAGTAAGTAACATAACCCTTACTTGTAGCATTTTATCTGCCTCATTTCAGTTCACTACTCTCAAGGGAGCATAGTATTACACATATACAAAATACATCCATATATTTTGTATATGTTCATCTTATCTCTTCTCAATGTGATATGAGGTCCTTGAGTCCAGGGCCAGTTTCATTTTTAAATCTACATCCTCATAATTTACTCAGTGCATGTACCTCATAGACACTTAATATACCTGTTGATTAATCAACTGATTCTATCTTCCTTCTTTGAACTCTCAAAAACATATCATTGTCCGTGCCATACTCTTTCATTTTGTTACTACAGTTGTATTATTTTCTAACAGTTTTCCTTGTGTAATACTTTGCTCCCTTGAGAGTAGTGAACTGAATTTTAGATTTTAATGTCACCAGTAGAGCCATATCCTTAGTAGTGATTCATAATTTCAGAAAAGTTTGGACTAAATGACTTCTGAGTTTCATTTCAAGTTCAAATTCCTATGATTATAGAATCACATTGTCAGAGTTGGCAAGATCTCAGACATCAACTTGTTTAACCTATTCCTTAATGAGAATATATATTTGAGAAATGGTCATCCAGACCTCCCTTTAAAGCCTCTATTGATAAGGAACACATTTCCTCCTGAGGAGATGCATTCGACTCTTGGCCATCTGGACGTCTGTATTTCTGATGAACCAAGGTCAGCTTGCTTGTGATTACCACCCCTCAATTCTTCACTCAAGAGTCAAGCAAACCATGTTTAATTCCTCTAACCCATAAAAATCCTTTCAGATACTTGAAGGCTGTTGTCATGAACATGCTACATTTTCTCTTCTCTGGAAAAAAAAATAGTTCCCTTAGCTTTTCCTATTGTAAAGAGAGCGCCACTTTCAAATGTGGATGGTTTTGCTAGTAGGAAAGGGAACAAACAACAATAATTGTGAGAAAATTATTGGAAGAAAAAACTTTCAGAAAAAAAAGTTACTTAACTCTAGGTAAAGATACAAAGTCTTTCTTCCTAGCATGTAATTTGCAAGACTTTGAAGATAATAACTGGGAAATCCTGATTCCTAGAAATGATTAGTGACTATGAGACAAGTGTATGCGTAATTATTGTGTATATGGCAGAAATGTGGAATTTTTTCTCTATCAATATGAGATTCAAATGAATCATCTCACTGAAGAGACCCTTATTTGTACCAGTGTGGTAGCTGAGCCAAGTTTAGGGCTAAAAAGAAGAGCTTGGAACAGATGTGATCTAAGGAGAGAGCTCAATTCAGATTTGGGAAGAGATCTCAGTTTCCCCTGCCACATGCTATTGGAGAAAGCTGGGTGGAGAAAGAAGAAAAGCTTTGGCTTTCTGTGTCTTGAGAGAACTGACTGGAGGAAGAAAGTTAGAATGTGCTGGAGTGTGCTCCAACACATTTGTTAAATTTTCAGTGTGGGCATTTAAGCTCAGAAATCTGAGCTTGATCTATTGTTCATTGATTCTCAAGATTTAAGAAAATGTTGATCATGAAGATTAAACTTAAAAGTATGTGCACATATATTTACCAGAACATGCCTGTATCGTTCCATAAACATTGCTTGAGCTCAGAAAGAGTACAGAGAATGAAGTTATCACCAGACTAAAGACTTGATGAATGTAGTCTAATAATAATAAAAATAGCTGATGTTTATATAATGCTTTAAAGTTTTTGAAGTAGTTTATATCCATTATCTCGTGATCCTCACAATACCCCTGAAGAAAGGCTTTATCTCTACCCATCCATGCATTTTCCCCCTACTGCTGAAAGGTGCAAACTCAGAGACCACCCAAAGGAACAGACCTAAAATTGTTCCAAAAATCCCAGGCTTCATTATGCGTTACTATTCTATCTCTTTCTTTCTCATGTTTTGTTTTTAAATTGTGGGGAAAGGAGGTGGATTGTGAGGAAAAGTTGGCCAAAATTGTGTCCAAAAAACAAAAAGGCTACACATAAGTGAACATAAGGAAGTTCAGAAGGAGGAGAGGACAAGTGGGACAGACTTGAAATTATTGTGTAGCATATATACTCTTAAAAATCAAGCAGCATGAAATGAATATTCACAGTATCTATCATCTTTCGTGTTGGTATGTATATCAAACTGATCTTTATCGGTGTTTTAGTTCAGAGATTTTAAAAGTTTTTATTTTTAAAAGTAAGATAAAATATACCATTAGATACATTGGAGAAAGATTTTGAAGGACTTTGAATGCTAGGATGAGTAGCTTAGCTCGGATAGGGCACCTCCTGATACCTCTAGGTATAAGTCTTCTTTTCCTCCTCAGATTACTTTATTTACATGTTGTATCCACTCCCACCTCCACACTGAAAGTAAAGTCTTTGAAGACAGCATTTGTGTCTTTGATTATTGGTTTATGTAGCCAATATTTATCACAGAGAGAAGCTACGCAACTTACTGGATAGTGAGCTGACCTCAAATCCCTGGTTTCAAGTCCCAATTTTAACACATACTATGTGACCCTGGACAAGTCACTTATCCTCTACAATTCTAGGCAGCTAAAATATGTACGTTCATAAAAGGCACCAGTCTTCACAGGTAGAATAATTTTCCTCATCTAGGAATTCCCCATACTATTGATAGGTCCAGGCCATAGCATATTCATTAAAGTGCCTTGTACATAGTATGTACTTACCACATATTATTTGAATGGGCTTGAATTAATACTCTCAAAGGATTTAGTTAGAGAAGTGACTTGGCCCAGTGTTAGGGTAATTTTCTCATGGGAGTTCTAGCTTCTCTTGGCAGAAGCTGAGGGTCACAACCTGTTGAGTGGCAAAAACAAGGAAGTCTCACAAGACCTCTCCTTTGCTGACACACAGCTCCCATGGTTGGCTCGGCTCTCCTCTCATTGGGAGAAAAGTCCTACTCATACCCCTGACACGAGGGCTGCAGGTGTCTAGCAGACTTGGTGATTGGCTATCATGTGGAGATCATGCTTTGATCAGGTGTTACTAAGGATACAAAAGAAAGCTACTAGCACTTAACAAACGGAGCTCCTGCCATTTTGCTGTCTCCCGCCTCATCAATGCGCCTCCGGGTTAAGAGTATTGAGCTGGTCTCATGCTCACCACTGCAGCGGCCGCGTCAGCCCAGGTCACAAAACCAAGTAGCAGAGCTGAGATTTGAACCTAGGTCTTGTGACTCTTCTCTGTGACCTTTCTGTTTTCATGAAAAAAGAAAATATCCACTCTCTCTTCAATTCAGTCATTGTGATGTGCAGAGTTTCCTGGAGTTCATTCATTATTCAGGTGGTAGGATGTGCCTTGGATCCTACACAAGAGAAACATGACTCAAGTGGCAGATGGAATGGGATCCTTCTAAGGGAACAACTGCTGCTTTTTTCCTCAATGCGGTTCCCTTCTCTTTCAAGTATCTATGTCTTCACCTCCCTCTGGGTTAATTGCCTACCCATGTGCTCACAAATGCAAGTTTCTAAGTAGGTGTGATTTTCACCAGACATCTTCTAAGTGAAGAGCGAAACTCAATATTAACCATTGACCTGGTGTCAAAGAAAATATAAGTAGCAATAAATAAATAAAAAAATAAAGCCTTCAAGGACAGGGTATTTCATATTCTAATCTAGTATTTCCAATAATTATTATTTTCAATTTATCTTGTATATAGTTTGTATATAGCTTGTGTATATCTTGCATATAGCTTTACATGTTGTCTAACTCATTAGATTGTGGGCTCCTCAAGGGTAGGGACTGTCTTTTGCTGTTTTTTTGTTTGTTTGTTTGTTTGTTCTGCTTTTTTTGTATCCCCAGCACTTAGCACAATACTTGGCAGGTAGTAGGCACTTATATTTATTGATTGATTTTCTATTGCCTTACTTTGCTCTCCAGTCTTTAACACAATGCCTGGCACATGGTAGGGACTTAATAAATGTTTATTGACTGATTGAATGACTAGAGTTAATCTGAAACTAGCACCTTATCTTTTGAGATCTACTATACTGGGAAGAGAAGTAGACTTGGAGTCTAGAAAACTTAGATTCAAATCCCATGTCTGAAACTATGTGGCTATGGGAAATTGCTAAGTCTTTCTGAGCCTCAGTCAAGTCTAATAGACTTATATGTTGGACGTGAAGTCAGGAAGTCCTGAGTTTGAATCCAGCTTCAGATACTTACTAGTTGTGTGACCTTGGGTAAGTCACTTAACCTCTGCTTGCCTCCATTTCCTAAACTATAAAACAAGGGTAATAGTAGCACCTACCACCCAGGCAGGTTGTGAGGATCAAATGAAATATTTGTAAAATGCTTAACACTTTGACTGACACTTAGCAGGTAATATATAAATGCTAGCTATTATTAATATTGACATTAACATCATAATTAAAATACAGATTTGCTATGAACTGTATTATAGGGTGAGACCCCCAACACTGGCAAGATCACAGATCCTTGATGCATTGACATAAAGAAAAACTTCCTAGCCCTCCAAATGTGAAATGGGTTGTTTCGGCCCACAGTGAGTTCCTTGTTACTCTACATATTCAGGTTGAAACCGCTGTTGTTCTTGCTGAAGTAGAGTTTGAATTAGATGGGCTTCTACAGTGTATTACAATACCAATGTTTTGTAATTTTGTGATATCCTGTTTTAACAGAGTAATATTTCATTGTAGAATGTCCTAAAGAGACCAAACAGTGCTGAGTTCCTGGGTGGAAATGGGATAAAGGTCAACATTACTTCATTTTTTTTCTAACCAACCAAGCTACTTTTGTTTATATAGACTGGAAGGGATGATGAAGTGGGGTTAAAATGTTTATCACACTATCACTCAAACCATTTTCAATTGAAGTAGTGTATCCATGGTGACATTTACCTCTGTTAGGGGGTATGACAAGACCTAAGAAATAAAAAGTTTCTGAGCATATTAGATAACAGTTGAATCGAAAGACTCAGCAGAGACAGTAGAGGACAGAACAATTAAGAGAAGTGTTCAAAATAGGAGAAGCAATTAAGAGAAGAGAGGAAAAAAAGAAGAATTCTAAGGAAAGTTCAATGAGCTGACATAATCTCAAGCTAGACCTCAACAAATCCTGATAGCTATCTGAGAGGAAGAGATTTCTTTTTTAGATGCTGCCTAAGGAATCTAAGGGATGGTTTATAGATAGAAGAAGGCCCTAACTTCAGGGGAGAGGCTTTCTAATCACACCACCTCCATCAGATGGAGCATAAAGCAACAGAGGGCTCTGAACGTACGCCTCAATCAAAGACTATACTATCACTGAGATTCACAAGGAGGCTAAAGGTGCAAGAAGAATGAGTTCTAAAACTTCCATTGCAGGAGAGTGGCTTTTTGACCACTTTTCAAACCAGGGATTGGTAGATAAGGACAATGATAAGGGTAACAATAAGGATGATGATGGAGATGATGATGATGATGATGATGATAACAACAACAACAGTGATGATGACAAGGACTGTCTTTTGCTTCTTTTTGTATCCCCAGAGGTTAGACAGTGCCTGGCATGTAATAGGAGCTTAAGAAATGTTTATCGATTGATTGATTGATAATAATGACCTACTTAAAATTCAATTCAACCTCAATGCAATGGATAGAATAACTGCAAAGAAAGTTAATACTGGCCATGTGATGTACAATGGGGATTTCATATGTCCTGAGGCAATTGAGGTAGCTATAAAAGACCAACAAGAACCTTGAAATACTGGCTAATTGGGCCCTAGAATTATCATTGATTGGGTTTAACACCTTAGTGAGAATAATTCAACTGCTACTAAAAGCCACAGAAATTGATGAGGTATCCTGGAACTCCCGTTTGACTCTGCTTGAAATCGTTGCGATGATCAGTTTTAAGAAGGAAATAGCAAATCAAAAATAACATTTGTTTTCTGATACCAGAAGAAGGAAAAATACTTATAAACTCATCAGAAATAACTATACCTTACCCGCTTGAGAATTGACCAAGAAAAGTGGACAATCTATGAGTGTTTATGAAATATCTTAGAAAAAATATTTCCATCATGTACCAATATTAGGTCACAAAAGCACTGAGGAAGATCTCACTACTTCTAGACAAGGACTTCATATTATTTTTTGTTTTGTTTTGTGTTTTTTGGGTTTTTTTTTGTCTCTGGTGTGCTAAGTCCTAAATAATGTAATAGTATATTGCCAATGCAGGACAATCATTAAAAACACAGATGCATAACACACACACACACACACACACACACTTCATTTCTAAGCCTAAAACAGAAAAAGGAAATGAGTATACTTGGACTGGAATTCCTTCTTCCCCCCGCCTCAACAAAAAAATTGTCTGAGTTTGACAACATGAATCCAGCTAGCTGACCAATTACACAATATCAAATTAATTTTAAAGCAGTAGTAATTGCCCTAATCCTTATGAATGATCATATTTGCCCACACTTCCAGTCAGAAAGTATAAAAATATGCTGACCTCTGCCTACAGAAATATATATGTGTATATATGTATGTGTATATATATGTGTTTGTATACATGTGTATATATATATAATTTGATATCATGCTCCATATATGGAACTCTCAAGGAATACTCCTAAGGACACATATCAATCATTACCAAAGCAAATGTGACTTGAGAGAGCCATTGAAGATTTATAGAAAGACAATAGCAAATTACATCAATATATAATTGGTACACAACTATGAATCCTAAATCCCATATTTCCCAATTAAAGCCCACAAAAAATCAAAAAATGGTATAAAAATTATAGGAGGGAAACATATGAGAAATTCTAGATTCCCTTAAGTAATAATTGAAAGTAAATTTCAATTGGGAAATTGTTTTATAAAATTGTGTCTGTATCAAGGGAGGAAATTAAAAGTATAGCTTCTCTGCAAATCTGGAAAGTAGTAGAATCAGAAAAAACTTCATAATTATTGGCTTAAATGCTTCACAGCTATTCATGAATGATTGGATATTCACTGGGGACCTTCTCAATTGAGCTACCAAGAGCTTAGGCACTTACTTCTCCCTGTCCTATATCAAAGCACTCAGTTTCTGTTCTCTTGTAAGAAGGGTCTCCATTTTCTCACATTGTTCAGCTCAGTAAATTTCTCCACCCTCACTATCGTGGGGATGATTTTAATTGTTGTAAATTAGATCATGGCTTGCCAGTCCAGGAGTTCCTTAAAGCTCACATCTTAATTAAAGGAAACAACATATACTCTAAAAGAGATTTCAGCTACAGGGTAGATGAAGAGTCGGTGGTCCTAAGGACAGATACAAGGCAGATGTTGTTCATCTTTCATTCTCAAAGAGGATCAGTGGCTTTGAGAGGGTGATTTCTTGACTTACGTTTAAATTGAGTATGAATGGATCAGAACTGCATGAAGTCAATAGCCTCATTCTCTCCTCCTGAATCATCAAATCCAGAGGCAAGACAAAGGTCAGATTGACCAATCGTGATGGCCCAGGATGCCTGCAGGGCATATAATAAGAGGATGAAACACTCAACATTTCTGTTGTCCTATCTACTGGAATTGTACCAAGCCTGCTTGCAATTGTCCTTTAGAGAAAAATCTTACAGCCTGATATGTTTTATTCAAGCACAAACAATAGATGTTTAATCTACCAACAATCCATGAAACATTGTATAGAGATGGGAACTGGATTTGTGGTTTTATTGATATAGGGACCTCCTGGATAAGGGAAAGCCCTCTCTCTACTAATTCCTCTTAGTACCTTGTTTGCAACTCATATTCTTAAAGACTTGTCTAAAACACTGAGAGTTTTAATGACTTTCCTGGGGTCAAATAGTCAATATGTGTCTAGGGCAGTACCTGAAGCAAATTCTTCCTTGCTTTTAGGTGAGTTGTTTTTCACTATTGCACATCTCCCATTTTGACATATAAAGGAGTAATTTGTAGGATAGTGACTTGCTCCAGGTCTATTTCTATTTGAATGTCATAGGGTAAGATGGTGTCAGGGAGAATAACAATATTAATGAGAGTAATAATAACAATATTTCATAGTACTAAAAATATGCTACTTGAATAATAATAATAATTATATATTAATTATAATTCAGTTTTTTACAGATTTAAGGTTTTCAACACTTTACATACCTTATCTCATCTGAATAATACAGCCAGTTTAAAAAATAAGAAGCTTTATTACCCTTTATTTGGAGGAGGAACTTACTAAAGATGACATTGCTATTGGGCATTGGACAGTGTGTTAGGTGACTATAAAGAGAGTAAGGGCTAAAGATGAGCTGAAACATCAGGCGGGGTGTAGTAAAGACCAAAAACATCAATTGACACACAACACTTGGTGAAGATTAGGTCTAGCAAAGAATAACAACAATATCAGTAGAAGACCTCATAATCTTTCTAGCACCAAAAGCATGAGTTGCTTTCAATTATGTGTCTTGGCCCCCAATGTCAATATGTGCACCCCCCCCCCAGTTCTCTTGAGACTTATGTCTTCACTATGATTTAAATTGAACAAATATTTATTAAGCACCTATGATCTTCAAACATGTTTCTTGAATTTGTAGCCTTTCCTAAAGAAGTCCTGACCCCTGACCATGGCTCAGATTCTTTAAGAGTCTAGCCAAGGGCTCAAATTTTCATAATCTAGTCAATAGTTCACAAATGTTCAGATTCTTTAAGAATCTGGGCAATATGACAGATTTTTAATAGAGCTTGTCTTTGGCTGAAATAAGGCTTGGGTTGAATTCATTCGGGCAGGACCTACGTGTCATGATTTTGGGGTTCCAGCACCCCTTAGCTCCTAAACCTCAACATGTGGTTCCCTGACCAGAAAAAACTGTCTAATCCCAAGCTTTTATCCAGCTAAGACTGGAGGCTACATCTCTCCCCCCACCTCTTCCTAATCCCTTTCTTGCCCTGCAGTTGGTGGATTTCCAAGTACCTAGGAAATGCTTTTTGGGCCTGAACTCTCAACTCCCGTTATGTCAGACACTACAAGGCTGTCTCTAACTCAGCCTGACACCCTCAGGCTCTTGGTCTGAGGGTTCTGTTCGAGGCCATGGACCTGAGCACACCTTTAGACTCCCTATCCAGAACCATAAGCCCAATCCTCTCAATTCTCTCAGTGATAGGGAATTGGGAAAACTTCAGGTATTCTTTTGGGCTTTTAGTTTTTTTGTTTGTTTCCCAAGAATTACTCCCAAATCCTCCTTTAAGGAAGGAGGGACTTCCAGCCCCCATCCCCACAAAGGGTCAATCCTCTTCAATTCCTGAAGATTTGCCTTTGGGCTGTCTTTTACAAAATTGTTAGAAATAAGGCCTTAGAGAAATCAAGCCTTCTAGTTAAAAATGAAACTAAGCTCAGAGTGAGTGAAGAATTATTTATTTTACGGTTCATGGGAGAACCCAGCACACCACTTGGAAGAGATTGCGCCAAATACAGAAATGAGAGACAGTTTTGTACAGTTAGAACCCTGTGACTCCTCCCTTCCAAGCCCAGATTGGTCCATTCCTTTCTGGGTTACAATCTTACATGTCCACCCATCTCACGTCCCCTGGACATGCCTCCCCCCATCCCTCGTCATCCAAAAGCCCATGCCCTTTGTCCTACTTGAGGCTGGTTAAAACCAGTTCTGCCCTCTAGAACTTTGGGGTCTATTAAAAGATTAGGGCCCTTTCAAGGTTTTGCAAGCTTGTTAAAACAATGTAGCTTCTTTGCTGATGTTGTAAGATGTCAAAGGTTATCTTAAATTGTGGGAGCATGATACCTTGTCCCTTAACAAAATTGGGGGAAAAAGTTTAGTTTCTCCAAAGAACGTAAAAAGAAAAGGCTGATGTTCTTTTGCAACAGTGTTTGGCCTCACTATCACCTGGAAAATTATGAGGCATGGCCCATTTTGGGGACATTATAGCCTGACTCCATAGAAGGGGCAACAATCCTTTGCATTTCACTAATCAGCCTGCCCCAGATATTAGAAAGAAACTGCAGAAATTGGTAATGGGACCCCAAACACCTCAAGCCCAATTATTAGATAGGCCTTTGGAGTTTTTAACAACAGACACCTAGTGGCAGCAGAAGAAAGAGAAAGAAGGTTAAGTGTTAGAGACAGAGATCATGCTAACTCTTGGCTGCTGCCCTGGCCAGGAAAAGACCCAAGGGTGCTCCTGGCAACTCCTGTAGTGGGGAAACCTGCTTTCAATGTCACCAGGAGGGTCACTGGTCCAAGGAATGCCATTCTGGGGTGCCCCTCAGAGGGAGCCCCCAAGACCAACACCTCTGGGACCGTGCCCAAGATGTAACCAGGAGGGACACTGGGGGAAGGATTGTTCCTGAAGCTGGAAAAGTGGTGAAGTCTCCCCCCAGTATCCTGTCCTCCAGTTTTCTCAAGACTGGGAATGATGGGGGAGCCTGGGACTTGGCAGCGTTCCCACTTTCTCCATCTCTCTCACCGAGCCCTGGGCAAAAATCGAGGCCAAAGGTAAGGTTAGCCACTTTATCATGGCTACATTCTCTGTTTTAACCAATTACTCTGGCCCTACCCGCCCCTTGACCTGTCTGGTCAAGGGCATTGAAGGGAAAACTAAGGGATGTCTCCAGACATACCCCTTCCCCTCCCTATTTGAGGATCTATTGTTTGAACGCTCCTTCCTTATGCTGTCCTCTTGCCCTGCCCCCTTGTTGAGAAGGGACTTTCCCATCTCCCTTTGCTCTCTGTGCACCAGATCTCCCTATGTTCCCCCAGAAGTGTGGGAGACAGCTGAGCCAATTGTTTGGGATCAGGGAATTCCTGGGTGAGCTACTCATGCCACCCCAGCAGTTGCTCACCTCCAAGACCCTATAGTGTTGCCCATCCCCTTATTAGTAACCCTACCCGGGAGGCTTCTTTGGCTACTGCTGCAGGAGTACTTAATTTCTTGGGCACTCGAGGCTTTAGGATCTCATTGAACAAAGTCCAGATAGCATGCCAGTCTGTGAAGTATCTGGTCCACAAACTAAGGCCCACCTCTCACTCCTTTACCTCAGAGAGGAAACAGACAATCCTGTCTCTCCCTGGTTCAGCCTCTAAGAAAAAATTTCAAACTTTTCTAGGCATGACTGGACTTTGTAGACTCCAGATCCCTAATTTTGGACTTACCGCTAAGCCCCTTTATGACTCTACCCAAGGCCTTGACTCACTCCCTCTAGAGTGAGACCCTGACCAGTATAAAGCTTTTGAGATTTTAAAAATTAAATTAAGCACCAGGCCACACGGATGAAAGGAGAGGATAGGCTTTGGGAGTCCTAACCCAGTCCTTAGGACCTGACCCCAGGACAGTTGCTTATTTTTCAAAACAATTAGACTCCATGGCTGCCAGATGGACTTCATGCCTCCAGGCAGTGGCTGCTCCATCCATTCAGTTCAAAAGCCATTCAACTGGCAGTAAGCTAGGAGAAACCAAGTCTGTTGGGCTTGCACAACTTGTACCCAGAGACTCTGGAATATACCTGTGAATCCTTGGAGGACCTCAAGATACTGTTTGGAAGGGCCTCAGCCCCCTCCACAGGGCAGATGGATTAAAAAGAGGTGAAATCATACATGTTATTTTCCTTCTTTGTTTTTATCTTGCCATAGTCATCTTTAATTCCCTCCAGGTAAATTGGCTTTCCTCTATACTCCTTTTGTGGCTGTTTGTTCCTTATTTGCTCAACCTCCTTGCCAGGTTTGTCTCCACCAGGGTCCTAGCCATCGACTTTCAGATGATTGCTCAGGCTACCAACCTCCTACTGAGTCAAAGGTTTTCTAGCCCACTGGAACTGAAGTCTGACCCCTTGAACAGGACCCAGGGAGGCAGGAGCAGCTTCATGCCCCTTGCCAACAGGAAGCAGTTTCAGAAGCCAAGACCTTCGCCCCTTACCCTGAAAGAAATTGGGTCCCATTTGTTTGAGGGGGGAATGATGGGGATGTCATCTGAACACCTAAAAGGAAAATATCATATCTGCAACTCAGAAAGGAAAAACTTTCCCACATGGCCAAATCAGCCTGAGGCCATAATCCCATCAATTGACCTTTCATTATCCCCCTAAACCCAATCTCCCAATTCTCTTGTTACCCTTAACCTAGCCCAGCCCTCCATTGTCCATTATCTCCCAATGACCTCGGGATACTTCCCACTCTTGATCCCACTCACTCCCATCAAGATCCTAGATCAGTCTCACAGTCTTTCTGTATATAAGGTCCATCTTGTCTCCATTAAGGTGCTCAGATTCTTTAAAAGTCTAGCCAAGGGCTCAGATTTTTATAATCTAGTCAATAGTTCACAAATGTTCAGATTCCTTAAGAGTCTGGCTAATCTTTAATAAACCTTGTCTTTGACTGAAGAAAAAAAAAAACTGAAGAAGTCCTGACCACATGTACTTCCCCAGTGCACCATTACCACACAAATCGACTCTTGGAATACAACATGTTTGTTATTGTGTGATAGTGGGCCCCCAATTTGTGAGGGAAATGTTCAATTGCTATAGTTATTACACTGATATTCAATTAAATGCCTTCAATGTGAATTTTGTCCTGTTTTTGGCCAGTAAATGTAAGCACATCAGTGGGGGCTCATGAAGTACTGTTTAAAAGAGGATTTTTAATCACATAATAAAAATAACTTGGTATAGCTAACTGGGCACCCAATGTGAAGGCAAGTAGAGGGAGGAAAGAGAACTAATTTATTTCTAACAATCACTTTTAGTAATCCTTGTGTTTTGAGGGATGCTTTATAGCTCCTCATTATAATATTGAGATAAAATTAAATTTATGGAGTAAATTGAAGTCAAGGGTCTAATTTAAAATTTATAACTTGTTTTTTTTTCTATCCTTTGAGTATTTATCTCATGTTTCTTATAATATATGGATGTAGTATGATTCAGAATCATATCACACCAAACTAGCACAGTTATACAAGGATAGTTCTGCTGCCATGATAATGATAATAATAGACATCATGATTTACAATGTACTTATACAAGTTTTCTCACTTGATCCTCAAATCAGTCAATTAACAAGTATTAAGGGTTACTATGTACCAGGCACTGTGCTAAGCACTGGGGATACAAAGAAAGGAAAAATAGATCCTGCCCTCAAGAAGCCTACATTATAATGGGAGAAGATACATAAAAAATAATATACATTGATGTTATGTACATTCACATGTATATGCATAGAAACAGAAACAGAGAGATAGAGAGAAAGAAAGACAGAGACAGACAGACAGACAGAGAGAAAATTGGAAATAATCAACTGAGGAAAGGTTTAAGCAAGCTTTAAGCAAGATCAAGACAGGCTTCTTGTGGAAGATTAGAAGATAACATTTTAGCTGGGGCTTGAAGAAAGCCAGAAAAGGCCAGAGGTGGAAATGGTGAGGAAAAGAATTCCAGGAGGGGGACAGCCAGTGAAAATGTCCAGAGTGAGGAGATGGAGTATGTGTGGAACAGCAAGGACACCAGAGTTGAAGGTAGACTTGGAATTCACTTTAAAGTTCAGTATCCTGCTCTGTGAAGATGAATCAGGGAAAAAGCTTAAGTGCCTCATTTCATGGGGAAACATCTCCATCTGGTGGATTTTTTGGACTTTGCTGCCAAAGGATATTTTTTCCTACTTTCTATTTTTACAACTACCTATATAAAGGGATCTAATAAGACTAATTGATTTTTTTTCTTTTAGGATAATCTGGGGTAATTCAACCAGCAAACATTTGTTAAATATTTATAATTCTATATCTTCAGGAGGTAGTGAACTCTTCCTTCCTGGAGGTCTTGAAGGGGTATCATAGAGGGAATTCTTGTTTAAGCATTGATTCTAATAGATGATCCGTAAGAGGTCAAACCAGATTTCCACTTTAAAGCAATATTTTATTAATCACCAGTTCTGATGTGTGCTGTTGATATACATACATACATATATATATATATATATATATATATATACACATATATATATATATATATATGAAACAATGACAATCACCCTTGCCACAAAAAAGATTATATTTTATCATTGCCGATACATCAAGTACCCAAGTAAATATAATATAAAGGAGAGGTGGTTGAGGACAAAACTGAGGGCCTAAAAGCACTCTAGGAAAACTGGTAGAGGATGAGAATAAATCCAACTAATGAGGGGAGGGAGATATGGATGAAATAGGAGTGGGAATAACAAAAAGATTCCTGTAAAAGATAGTACCTGATCTGAACCTTTAAGGAAAATGAATTATGACATGAGAAGAGGGAGAAGAAATGCTTTGGAGGCCAGTGAATGGCCTCTGTGAATGCTTGGAACAGGGCAATGTCTTGTCATGTTCAAGGAATAACTAGTAATTTTTTTTGTCTTAAATACAAAGCGTATTCAAAGTAATAATGTGAGGAATTTCCTTAAAGATAGAAGTGGGAAAATTTTTAACTAAATTCAGTTTCCTTTCACACTATTTTAAAAAATTGTTTTTGTCATATACCTATTTGGTAGTGCAATAAAGTCTATGGACCACTTCTCAGAACAACTGAATAATTTTTAAATGAATAAAGTTATTACAAACAGGATGTTAAAAGAAACCAATTATATAAAAATATAGTTATCAAAATATTATGTACCCCAAGTTAAGAACTTCTGCTCTAAATAGAGCTCTAGAAAAAAATTATTAAATGATACAAAAGATCAATATACAAAAGAGATTACTAAAATAAATTACAATAAGGAAAAAGCAAAAACAAAAGGACAAAATTACAAAGGATCAGCAAATCAGTTAAATCACATTGGACCCTTGACCTAAGCTAGGGTCAAGGGGGAACCACCACTGTCACCTAGGTGAGGGTCTGCACCAGCAACAGACACATCTAGAACAATACTGCAATGTAGACACTATCACCTGACACCTTCCAGCCCATCTGGAAATGTACAGAACTCAAAGGGGTTGGAAGCTATCAGCTGACCCTAATATCTACACTTCTCATAAAAAATCATAAAATTTCAGAATTGGAAGCAACATCTGCATCCATCTACTCCAACCAATACACCACCAAACACCCAACACCTATAGCAAAGCTAACAAGTGGTCATTTGATTTTGCTTGAAGACCTCCAAAGATGGGGAACCTACAGTATCACATGGAAGCCTATTCTATTCTTAGATAGCTTAAATTCTTAGGATATAGTTCCTGATCTCTATCTTAAATTTATTTCTTGGCATCTACAATGCATGGCTCCCAAGTTTATCCTCTGGGGACAAACTGAGCAAACCTAAATACTTTTCAACAGTATTTCATGTACTTGAAAACAGCTCTTATGCCCACGCCCATCCCTGAGTCTCCTCTTTGCTACTCTGTTCTTCTTATTCAGTTGTTGAGTTGTGTTTGACTCTTTGCTACCCCATGGACCAATCAGAGGTTCCCAAACTTATTTGGCCTACCACCCCTGTTCAAAAAAAAAAATTACTCAGCACTCCCCTAGAAATCTACTTTCTTTAATCCTTTAATTTTTTTTTACATCATTTAAAAAAAATATTGCCCCTCTGGATCTTTCCAGTGCCTCCCCAGAAGGCAATATCATCCATATGGACCATATCACACCAATATTGTCCAGGAACTTTTCTTGACAAAGATGGTGGAGTAGTTTGCCATTTTCTTCTCCAGTGGACTAAAACAGGTTAAGTAGCTTGTCCAGGGTCACACAGCTAGTAAGTGTCCTTGGCCAGATTTGAACTCAGATCTTTCTGACTCCAAGCCTACCTCTCTATCCACTGAGCCACTTAGTTGCCACATTGCCATTCTAAACATAGGCAGTTTCAGTTTATTCTGATAGGGCCTTTTAGAACTCCTAGGCCCATCTAAGCTTAGGTTAAATAACATCTCTTATGTGTGTCATTTCCTTATTCCTCAGATGGTTGTGTTCTTCCCCAAAACATTTTTATGCACATGCACAGACTCTCAATGGTAACAAATATATAAAAATACAATCAAATATTAAAGAATACAGACAGGATAACATAAGATTTAGTAGCTACAATATTAAAAGAGAAGAGGGCTTGGAATATGATATTCCAGAAAGCAAATAAGGTAGGATTACAACTAAAAATAATTTATCCACCAAAACTGAATATAATCCTTGGGGGTGGGGATGGGAATGGATATTTAATGAAATAGAAGATTTTCAGACATTCCTGATAAAAGACCAGAGATAATTTTTTTTTAAATTGACTTCCATATATAAGATTCAAGAGAAGCATAAAAATGAAGGAAACATCATAAGGGACTCAATGAGGTTAAACTGCTAACATTTCTACATGGAAGGATATATATCAATGATATATGAAGATTATATAGGTAGCTTTTAAGAACGATATCAGTATTAAGGCACTTAGAAGGAACTCTACACAGGCAAAGGGCACAGAAGTGAGTTGATTGTGTTAAGAAGATCACAAAAAAAAATAAATGGGTGAGAAAGAAGGATGCTCTAAAAAAAGGAGGAAGGAAAAAGAAGAATAGGGAAAATTATCTCACATAAAAAAAAACATTCAAGGAAGAGCTTTTACTGTGGAAAGGAAAATGACAGGGAGTGGGCAACATGTGAATCTGACCCTCATCTGAATTGGTTTAAAGAAAAAAGAATTATATAGATATAGAGATGTCTGTTGGTTGGTTTGTTGACTGGTTAGTTGATTGTTGTTCTTCATTCTCAAAGAGAACCAAAATTACATCACTATTTTAGAAGTTGCAATGTGTCTGACTGTGCAACCAATATGGGCTCAGAATGTTCTACCACAGGTGAGGCACAAATAGTCCATGTGAACATTTAGGATGGATTTTCTAAATTTGTGCATCTTGCATTTCTTTTGAGCTACTTCAATTATGCCTTGCTCATAGAGCACAGCACCCTCTTTGATGAGGGCACACCATGTTGGGCAGTCCCGTCCCAGTGTCTCCCATGTCACACAATCAATTTCAAAGTTCTTAAGAGAGACTTTGAGAATGTTCTTGTATTGCTTCTTCTGACCACCCTATGAGTTCTTGCCCTGTAGGAGTTTTCCATGAAAAGAAATAAAATAAAATAAAATAAAATAAAGACTATAGAGAGATAGATGACAGATAGATATAAAATATAGATATACACACATACATACATACCTATATACACTCAATTGGGAATAGAAATTTATCTTACCCAACAAGGAGGTAAGAAGGAAAGGGAAGAAAAGAAAGGGAGTAATAAAATGGTGATAAAACTTTGAAGAAAATTGAATGAGAATAAAAAGAACTAAATCTTTTTCTCAGCTGTACATGACCCCCTCAAAAAAAATTGCCTACATATTAGGGCATTGAAAACCTTACAATTAAATGCACAAAAGCAGAAATATTAAATTGGCCTTTTTGCAGACCATACTGCAAAAGAATTACATTCAATAAACAGCTGTAAAAGCATATATTAAAAATTAATTGAAAATGAAATAATCTAATCCTAAAAAAAGGAATGGGTTAAAATCAATAGACACAATAATTTCATTAATGAGAATGGCAGCAATGAGACAATATAGCAAAATTTGTGGGATGCAGCCAAAGGAATACTTGGAGTAAAAATTATATCTTTAAACAAACAAACAGATGAATTAATGGATAGACAGATAAATAGATAAATGACAGGATCCTAGAAAATAAAATAAAAAACTAGTTGAAATAGTTAACAACTTAAGCAAAGTTAAAGGATATAAATCTACATAAGTAATTAGCATTTCTATATATTACCAACAAAGTCCAGCAGCAAGAAATAGAAATTCCATTTAAAATAACTGTAGACAATATAAAATACTTGGGAGTCCATCTGCCAAGACAAATCCAGTAACTATGTGGACATAAATTTTTCACTCAGATAAAGTCAAATATAAGCAATTGGAAAAAAAAATTCCTTATGAGTAGGCTGAGACCATATAATAAAAATGACACTCCTAAGTTAATTTACTTATTCAGTGTCATACCAATTAAACTGCCACAGAATTATTTTATAGAGCTAGAAAAAATAATACCAGAATTCATATGGAAAAACAAAAGGTCAAGAATATCATGAGAATGAATGAAAATTATATGAAGGAAAGTGGTCTAGCTATACCAGATCTTAAACTGTATTATAAAGTAGAAATTATTAAAACAATATGATACTGGCTAAGAAATAGAGTGGTGGATATGTCAAGTAGATTAGGTACGCCACAAACAGTCATAAATGACCATAGTAATCTACTGTTTGTTAAACCCAAAGATCCAAGGTTTTGGGGTAAGAATATACCATTTGACAAAAAAAAAATAACTGAGAAAACTAGAAAACAGTTTGACAGAAGCTAGGCATAGACCAACACCTCACACCATACACAAAAACAAGGTCAAAGTGAGTGATTTGGACATAGAAGGTTATATCATAAGGAAATAAGAGGATCATGGAAAAAAATTACCTGTCGTATCTACAGATAAAGGAAAAGTTTATGATCAAACAAGAGATAGAGAGGATAATGAGAAGTAAAATGGATAATTTTGATTATATGAAATTAAAAAGGCTTTGCATAAACAAGCCAATGCCACCAGAGTTAGAGAGAAAGCAGTAAACTAGAGAAAAAATGTTTACAGTAAATTTCATTGATAAAGGCCTCATTTCCCAAATATCTAGAGAATTAAGCCAAATTTATAAAAATAAGAACCATTTCCCAGTTGATAAATGATCAAAAGATATGAACAAGTCATTTTCAGAAAGAGAAACCAAAGCTATGAATAGTCACATGAAAAAATACTCTAAATCACTATTAATTATAAAAATGCAAGTTGAACAATTCTGAGGCAAGGCACTATCTGACACCTATCAGAATGACTAACGTGACAGAAAAGGAAAATGATAAATGCTAGAGTGGGTGTGGAAATATAATTCACTGTTGGTAGAGTTGTGAACTGGTCCAACCATTCTGGAAAACAATTTGGAACTATGTCCAATGGGCTATAAAACTATGCACAACCATTGACCCAGCAATACCACTACTAGATCTGTATCCCAAAGAGATCAAAGAAAAATTAAGTGAAACTATACGTACAAAAATATTTTAACAGATCTTTTTGTGGTGCCAAATAATTGAAAACTGAGGGGATGCCCATCATTTAGGGAATGTCTGAACAAGGTGTAGTATGTGGCTGTGGTGGGATATTATTGTATTATAGGAAATGAGGAGTAGGATGGTTTCAGAAAAAATCTGGAATGATTTACATAAACTGATGCAAAGTGAAGTGAACAGATCCAAGAGAATATGTATGCATTAACAGCAATATTCTAATGGTGATCAACTGTGAATAATTTAGCATTTCTCAGCAATACAATGACCAAAGACAATTCTAAAACTCGTAATGAAAAAATATATCCACCTATCATTCAACAGCCAAGTGCCTGTAATCCTCTGATGTCGTAGGAAAATTTACCACCACTTATTTAATACTGTGGGGATTGGGGTGGGGATGATCAGCTAGGTGGCACACTGGATAAAGCCATGGGACTGGAATCAGGAAGACTCTTCTTTTTGAACTCAAATTCAGCTTCAGACACTTACTAGCCGTGTGACCCTGGGCAAGTAACTTAACCGTGTTTGCCTCCGTTTCCTTATCTGTAAAAGTGAGCTGGAGAGGGAAATGGCAAAACACTTTAGTATATTTGCCAAGAAAACCCCAACTGGAGTCAGAAAAAGTAGGACAGGACTGAAATGACTCAACAATAACAACAAATATATACATATAAATTAAGAATTTTCAGTTTTACTTATCTCTAAAGTGTTGGGGGGTTTGGGGGGGAGGGTTATGAGCTTTTTAATTATCACTTAATCAATGTGCATTCATCAAGCATCTACTTTGTATCAGAAATTGTGCTAGATATTAGGAACACAAAGACAGAAAAGAAGCAGTCTCTTGCTAGAGAAGCTGACTTTCTATTGTTAAAACAACATAATCAGAAACTGAAGAAGCACAAATGGACTCCCAAAGTTGAAAACTTCAAGCCCACATAGCCTTTTAAGCAAAGTACTATTGACATTTTAAAATAAGTAATTAATTTATTCATTACATTATTTGCAAAAATTAAGAAAGAAGGCATCCTACCAAACTTTTTCTAAGAACAAAATAATCCTGATTCTCAAATTAGGGAGCTGTAATAAGGAGAATAAAGACTTTAGGCCAAGATCATTAGTAAATATTAATATAAAAATATTGAAGATAATATTAACAAAGATGCTACATAACTATATCCAATTTTTTTTCACTATGATCAGGTTGGTTCATACAAGGATTGTAGGGATAATTCATTGTGAGAAAAACTATGAATGAAGTAGATCATATTAGTATCAAAAACAATGAAAATTACAGTAAATCATACAAATCTTTGAACAAAATACAGCACTTATTTATTGCAAAGCACAGAATAATTAGATTTTAATGTGATAATATTTATCTAAATCCAATACATTTCATTATTTCTAATAAATAACACACGTCCTTTCAATAATACCTACTGTATAGCAAGAATATTCATCATTGTTTCTATTATTTCTTATAGTTCTCAACATACTAGAGTGGTAGAAATAAAACAAAAAATGAGAGAGTTAACTATAAGTGAAGAAAAATAATCATTATTTATAAGTAATAATAATATTTACTTGGAGAATCCCTAAGATTGAATAAGCAACAACAACAAAAAAAAAATCTGAAAAATCAGTTGCTTTGTTAAAGTAGTTGGCTTTCATTGATTGGCCAACAATGGGTCACAGACGAAAAAGTCCATGAGGAGAAGAATGCTCTAAAAAGCAAAATTGGCCAAATGAAAAAGGAAGTCCAAAAGGTTACTGAAGAAAATACTTCCTTAAAAATTGGAATAGAGCGATTGGAAGCTAGTGACTTTAGGAGAAATCAAGACACTGTAAAACAAATCCAAAAGAATGAAAAATTAGAAAACAACGTGAAATATCTCATTGGAAAAATATCTGACCTGGAAAATAGATCCAGGAGAGATAATTTAAAAATTATTGGACTATCTGAAAGCCATGATCCAAAAAAAAAAAGCCTAGACATCATCTTTCAAGAAATTATCAAGGAAAACTGCTCTGATATTTTAGAACCATAAGGCAAAATAGAAATTGAAAGAATCCACTGATCTCCTCCTGAAAGAGATCCCCAAAGGAAAACTCCTAGGAATATTGTAGCCAAATTCCAGAGTTCCCAGGTCAAGGAGAAAATATTGTAGGCAGCCAGAAAGAAACAATTCAAGCATTATGGAAACACAATCAGGATAACACAAGATTTAGCAGCTTCTACATTAAGAGACCACAGGGCCTGGAAAATAATATTGTGGATGCCAAAGAAGATAGGATTGCAACCAAGAATCACCTACCTAGCTAAACTGAGTATAGTCCTTCAGAGGAAGAAATGGTCATTCAGTGAAATAGAAGACTTTCAAGCATTCTTGATGAAAAGACCAGAGCTGAATAGAAAATTTGACTTTCAAATACAAGACTCAAGTGGAACATGAAGAGGTAAACAGGAAAGAGAAATCATGAAAGACTTATTAAGGTTGAACTGTTTACATTCCTGCATGGAAAGATGATATTCGTAACTCATGAGTCTTTTGTCAGTATTAGGGTAGTTGGAGGGGAAAATTTATATGTAGATAGATAGATAGATAGATAGATAGAGGGCACAGGGTGAGTTGAAGATGAAGGGGTGATATCTGGAGAATAAAATTGAGGGGTGAGAGAGGATTATACTAGCAGAAGGAGAAAGGGACAGGTAGAATGGAGTAAATTATCTCACAAAAACAGAAAAGAAAAGGCTCTTACAGTGGAGGGGAAACAGGGGAAGATGAGAGGGAATGAATGAATCTTATTCTCATCAGATTTGGCTTAAGGAGGGAATAACATACACACTCAATTGGGTATGAAAATCTATCTTATCCTACAGGAAAATAGCAGTGGAATGATAGAGGGAAGGTCAGATTGGGAGGGGGGGATATCAGAAGCAAACACTTCTGAGGAGGGACAGAGTCAAAAGAAAGAATGGAATAAGTGGGTAGAATAGGATTAAGAGAAATAGAGATAGTTTTTCACAGCATGTCTACTATGGAAGTGTTTTACATAACTGCACATATATAACCTCTATTGAGTTGCTTGCCTTTTCAATGAGGGTGGGTGGGGAGGGAGTAAGAGAGAAAATTTGGAACCCAAAGTTTTAAAAACACATGTTTAAAAAAAATGTTTTCACATGCAACTGGGAAATAAGAAATACAGGAAATGGGGTACAGAAATCTATCCTGCCCTATAGGAAAATAAAAGCATAAGGGGATAAGAGAAGGGGGAGGGAGAGATAGAAGGGAAGGCAGACTAGGGGAAGGGGTATTCAGAAAGCATGCCATCTTGGTGTGGGGGGAGGGGTGAGTCAGGGTGAAAATTTTCAACTCAAAATCTTGTGTAAGTGAATGTTGAAAACTAAAAATAAATAAATTTTAAAAAAAAACAGAAAGAAATAGAGGAAGACAAAAGTAATTTTAACGAGCTCTGAAAAGAGATCCATGCAGTGGATAGAGCACCGGCCCTGGATTCAGGAGGACCTCAGTTCAAATCTGGCCTCAGACACATAACACTTACCAGCTGTGTGACCTTGGTCAAGTCACTTAACCCCATTGCCTAGTCAAAAAAAAAAAAAAGAAAAGAAAGAAAAAAAAGAAAAGAGATCCAAGTAAACAGTAGTTCCAGAAGCTATTTAATGACAACAACAAAAAACAATTAGAAGAAAAAATAAAGATATCTATAAATAATTATACAACAATTTTTTTCATCATCAATGACAGTTTAACAAACTCATATACCCTAATATTTAACTCTTCAATATGCTTTACAAAGGCGCTAAAAATGGGACTAAAGAGAACAAAATGGGAGGGGGTCTTGTGAAGTGGGGGAACAGCCAGAATGGAGCAAGAATATAGAGGAGATCCATGCTGGCAGAGACATGTTGGAAAGTATATTAAAGATTAATACAACATATTTGAAGGAAAGGAAGATACTATAGAAGTAGGGGGGAAATTTGCTACTGCATCAAAAAAGGTAGTGATGAAAACAACTGCCAACTAATATGACTACTGTCTCATCTACACACAATCTTTATGTGAGCCATCAAATAATGAAATAAAGGCATCCTTGCTGGGAATATTAATTGGGAATAGAAAGGTTTTCATGAAAAATTTTGGAAGACAAGATTACATCCTTACCATTTCACAACTGGCTGAAAGAAATTAAAAATTATACAATTTCATTGTACTTACTATTTGTTGATTACAAAGAAAGAATATTTGATTTAGAAAAGTAAACTGCCTCCTTAAAAATTCTTTTCCAACAAGATGTTTCCAATCCATACATCAAAATATTCAAGAGTTTTTGAAAGACATTACAGTAGAAGTAAGTCTGTTCATTTGTCTTCAGATCATAAATATTAGTTGATGCATAAAATTCTTGTTGTCATTTTCATTTGGTCAAGCCATTTAGAAGTACCATATGAAACTATAATAGGAAAATTTCAAAACTGTACATAATATTTAATTTAGGGATACCACTACTAGGCATGTACCCCAAGAATTCCAAGAGAGAAGGAAAAGAAAAAATATGTGCCAAAGTTAGTAATTTCCTTTTCTTTGATCTCTTTGGAATACAGACCTAGTATTGGTAATGCTTAGTGATAGGTTACGCACAGTTTTATGACCCTTTGGGCATAATCCAAATTGTTCTCCAGAATGGTTGGACCAGTTCACAACTCCATCAACAGTGACCAGTCATCACCTTAGCACAGCACCTGACACTGTCACCCTTGTTTGTAGCTAAGAGCTTTTGTGGTAGCAAAGAATTATAAACGAAAGGAGTGTCCATCAATTGCGGAATGGGGAATGAACTTGTGGGATATGAATATAACAGGCTATTATCTTACTTGAAGAAAAATGATTATGAATAATTTAGGGAAATCCAGGAAGAAAATGAATCAATACACAGTGAAATAAGCTGGATCAGAAAAACAATTTATACAATGACCAAAATAACATAAAGAGAAATAAACTGGGCAAATATCTTACCAAGGTAAGATAATTATGATTTCAGATGACAAAGGCAAAGCATGCCTCTCTCTCATCTCAGCAGAAATGCTGTGTAGAATTTTATGCACTTAATGAAGCCTGTACTTTTTTCAGATATGGCCAATGTGTTCATTTTTCTTCCTTATCTGTACTTATTTGTTATAAGGGAGAAGTGATGAGCACCCGAAGCAGAGCCTCTAACATTTTTATTCTTCCCTAAATAAGATCCATAATTCATAAGACTTTGACATGTAGACACACAAAAAACCCAAGGGGATGAAGAATACCTATTGTCTAGACTATGATACGAAATTGAATGAACCCCCTAAAGAGTTCATCAAAGCAAATAAATATATCTAAAACAGACACTGTGAATCAATAATAGATTGACCTGAGAATTGACCTGGATGAGAAGAATGGAATAGATTGCAAAATGCTTTTGATAACCAAAGCTTATCCTTGAAACATAAGTTGATTTTCAATACCAACAACATTCTAATGTTGCATTGCTCTGAGTTACAGAACACTGCAGTCTGTGAAGAATTCAAAATGATCAGCTAAATGTCAACAAAAAGGCATATGGTGGATGTATGCAGATGGCACAAAAACAAGAAATCATAAAGGAAAAGTAGAGGAAAGACTGTTATCAGAGAAATGCAATGATGAAAATGAAGATGAGTTGGTCATGTATGAAGATCAAAGAATACCTAATGAATAGATAATTCATTGGCATCCTTGAGATGTCAAGTAAAAGCAAGGAAGGAAGCCTTCTACTATGAGTGAATATATGGGAGCATATGGACAAAAATAACAAATCCATCCATGGTTAACTTAACTATGAATAGTAATGGATGGGTATTGATCACATTACTGTAAGGAATACCAACACTAATGCAATGTCATTTCCATTCTAAAGTTTGTATAACATTCATCATGTTTAATCTGTCTACCCTTTGTTCATTCATCTGTAAAATAAGGCACTTTGACTATGTGAGTTCTAATATCCTTTTTACCCCTAAAATTATGATCCTAGATAGTTTCTGAGACATCTTACAACTCTGTTGTGTCTGCTGCTAAGAAATGACAAGGAAGATAGTTTCAGAAAAGTCTGGGACTTACATGAATTGATGCAAATTAAAGTGAGTAGAACTAGAACACTGTATGTTGTAACAGCAATATTGTAATGATGATCATTATGAAAGACTTAAGTAATCTGATCAATACAGTAATCAAGACAATTCCAAAGGGCTCATGATGAAAAATGTTATCTATATCAGAGAGAGAACTGATGAACTCTGAGTGCAGATTGAAGCATTTTTCACTTTATTTTCTTGCTTTTTGTAACATTGATAATATAGAAATTTGTTTTGTGTGACTTAACACATATAATGAGTATCATATTGCTTGCCTTCTCAATGGGTTGGGGAAGGGCTGGAAGAAGACAGAGAATTTGAAGTGTAAAATTTAAATAAAATGAATGTTAATAAAAGAACCAAAAGAATGGAAAAAAAAGGATAAGCACACTGCCATAAAACTTTTATTATGGTGGTTAAAAACAGTTACATCTTAAGAATCATAGAATAATTGAATATTAGGGTGGTGGAATTGTAGAATTTAAGAATTCTAATATGTTAGATTTGTGATAGGGACTTAATAGATAACATATTTCAACCTCCCACACAATGTAGATGTTAACTTTCTTTTTTTTTTAATTTTTTATTGTCTTTCTTTTTTTAATTACTTTATGTAACTTTGCATATATTTTACAATATGTTTATTTTTATCCATATCATATCTGTTCTCCTAACCCCACCCCTAAATAGAATTCAAGTTCCTTGAGTATTTAGTTTTTTTTCCCCCTTCTTTGAGTTCTATCTGCATTACTTAGCAGTTTTCTGCCTATTAAGTATTTGCTTAATAAATATTTGTTGAATTGAATCCTATCTATGACACTGCTGGTAAGTCATCATCTAAGCAATGTTTGCTTCCTTTAGTCTCAGAGTATTTATTATGTCCTGAGGAATTCTGCCAATTCTATTGCTAGCCAGCTGTGATTATTAGGAAATGATGTCTTATATCAATGCAAGACAGATCTTCCTGCAATTCACCCCTCCCATTGGTCCTAATTCTGCCCTCAAGGCCAAGCACGACAACTCAAACCTTCCTTCCAAGTGGTAACCCTTCTAGTATTTAAAAAGCCATCATCCTTCTCCTAAAGGTCACCTCAGCCTCATGAATCAACCATTCCTGTTTTCCAAAAAGACTTTGAGATTGTTGAGAATTGGAGACACATTTCTGGTGGTTTTCACAGAAGTGTGAGAGATCATGTTGATAATAACTAAAAATCACAATGAGAGACATTTTCTCACAATGCCCATGGGCACTATCCCCTTGTATATAACTAAGAACTCTGAGCAATTCTCAGTCTGTGCCTCATCAGACTGTTCTCAGCATGCCCTTCCTGCACAGACATTGGGGGGAAAAGTCATCTCAGCAGAGAGAGGCCATCAGCTCCCTTCCTGCTTTTTATTATATCTGTACAAATGTTTGTTCTACAGATGATTCTATCTGCTGGGCTCCAGGGGGAAGAGCTAGAGGTAGGCCCAGTGAATATAAGGTACAGGAAGGCAGATTGCCACTTGATATGAGGTAAGACTTCCAAGCAATTCCTTTCTGACTCTGAATCTAATAAACTGCACTACTATAAGCAAGTAACTCTGCTCCATTATAATTCAATTACCTTATCTTTGTCAGTGGGCAGGGGGTTAAGATGGCCAGAAATGTCTGATATAAAACATTATTTTGTTTGAAAGAAAATTACTATGGTATTATAATAACAAAACTTGGCCCTAAAAAAGAAATGTGCAAATTTGCCTCCCTTTCTTATTTGCAGAAGTGGTGGACTCTTGGTGTGTAACACTGCATATTGTATCAGATTTGATAAATGTGTTGGTTAGTTTTGCTAACCTTTTTTTCTCTCTTTTATTCTCTGTTGTGAGGAAGGGTCCCTGGGAGGAAAAGCGTAAAAGAATACATTGGGAAGTGTAGATAATATAAACATAAAATGAATCTATAAAAATAAAATCATGGAGCACTGGACACATGCCATAGAAATGAAGATAAACAAATGCACTCACAATTTTAAAACAGAGGAGAGTCAATGATTATTCATCCTGTGAGCCAATGAATTTGCATTTGATTCCTGGAAAAATTCTTGAATGCATTGTTAGAAGGGATAATTGATGAAGAGTGGATACCCTGTAGAGTCCCATAGGATGGGCAATCATGAATGAATTGCAGTATGAACTATTAAAATGCATAAATATATTGATCAGATAATAAGTCTCTTATCTCATCAATATATTTATGCATTTAAATAGCTCATATATATTAACATATACTTATAATATATTCAAAATATAAAATTATTAAGATAGTTTGTGAGGAAGGGAGGTAGTGATCAACAAGAATCAATAGTCAATCAAGAACAGGTAACAATGCAAAGAATATTAAGTCAGAGGCTTCAGGTTCAAATTCCAACTCTGTTCTGGCATTTCTAGACTACATAACCTCAGGCTATTCACTTAACCTTTATGGGTTGAAATTTCCTTATCTTTCAAATACGTAACTTGGCCAAAATAATTTTTAAAGTCCCTTTCATATCAAAATATATGGTCCCATGATCTTATTAGAATTGCAGGTTAAGAGAATTCTTCTTACATTGTAGCACACCTGGATTTCAGCTAGGGATTTAATAAAATGTTTTCCTCGTATTCTCACGGGCAAGATGGGGAGAGGTGATGAGGTTACTATATCACATCATTGCCAGCTGGTAGGAGACATATGGAAGGTGGAGAATCAGGAAATTCATTGGCATAAAATGTTATATAGTTACATGAATGTAGAATTAGGTGAGTTGCTCGATCAAAGAGTTGTGATTGATGTCAACCAGTAATAAGCTTATGTCAGAGAACCCCAAGCCTCCGTTTCTCTCTACTTCTGCTCAATATTTTTTTACAGTGGCTTGGATCAAATTATGGTTAGCATGCTTATCAAGTTGATGGATGATAGGAAGGGAGAAAGGATCACTAACACAATCTATGGCAAAATCAAGTTCCGTAAAGACCTTGTCAGCTTGGAACATATAAGGAATCAATATAAGGAATCAAAGAATTGATTGTTTGTTGTTGTTGGTGGTGGTGGTGGTGATGGTAGTGTGTATATATGTGTATATATAGATATATTTATATGTATGCACATAGCACATGTATGTTGTAAATACATATGTTTATATGCTGCAAATATAGGGGGGTGTGTGTGTGTGTGTGTGTGTAAACTCATTTAAGACAATATTAAATTTCATCTCACTAGATTCGTCTCAATGTTCTAATTCATTATATCTTTGGGGGATGCCAAATCCCTCTTCCAGCACATCAGATCTACCTTCTAACTTTGCATCATGTGAAATTTGGAAAACATGCTACCTATACTTTTATCCAAGTCAAATGTGCTAGCAGCTGGAAATACAATTTTACAGGGAGATTAGATAGATAGACAGACAGACAGACAGATAGATAGATAGATCGATGGATGGATGGATGGACAGATAGATATAGATATAGTTGTACCCACTTATATGTATATGTGTGTACATGTGGCATAGTTTGTGTATATGTTAAAAAAAACTGATTACACAAGTATGGCATGGGGAAAGATGGATATTCAATTAATATTTAAAGAACTTTTGATGTTAACTAAAAGTTTAATATGATTCAGTTGCATGTTATGGATAGACGAAGATGTATTAAGAATCAGAGCCTAGAACAAAGGAAGTGATAGTCTACTCTAAATTCATCTGGTATAAATTATTGAGTTCTGTGTGCTACATTTTAGGAAGAAAATCCAAGCAGGAATATATCCAGAGACAGGGAGCCAGGATTGACTAAAAGAATATAGGCTCAAGAAAAGACTTAAGTAAACCTTCAAAGAAAGCTATTAGATTCTGTCTTGCATGAGGAAGAGAGATTAGGATTATTCTGGTTGACCAGTGATAACAAATAAAAACAACTATTGTATCAAGGTTTACAGAATACTTTGTATATAATATTTCATTTGATACAAACAACAATTCTGTGAAGTAGGTGCTATTATTATTCCCACTTTATAGATTGGGAAACTGAATCTGAAATAGGTTAAATGACATTCCCAGTGTTGTGCATCTAGTTAGGGTCTGAGTTAGAATCTAAATTCAAAATCTTCCTGACTATAAGGGCAATATTCTATCTAATATGTCACATAGATACCTCAATGAGGAACAATGGGTAAAAACTATAGATAGGTGAATATGGGCTTGATTAAAAAAAATTATTAACAATCAGAGTCATTCAAAAGTGCAAAAGTAGAACAGCCTTCCTGGGGATGATTGTGAGTTTCCCTTCACTAGAGCTATTCAAGCAAATAATAAATAATTGCTCTTCCTGAGAGTTTGAGACGGAATATCTGTTCAAGTAGGGGTTGTATTAGATGACAACTTAGTCTCCTCCAAGTCTGAGATCCTCCAATTCTCTAAGTCCATAATAGAGTCATAAACAAAGTGTTGCTCAAGATATGATGAAGAAAATATCATTTACTTGGAAGACATATAATGGTTCAGCATCCACATGAGGTCTTATACAAAATTCACTTACAGTCTCTGACATAATCATCAAGGTTACCTTCAGCTTTTTAGATTTATAAAGGAAGAAGAACCAATACAGAAATGTCAACTAGAATTGGGTTATTAGGGCTTTGTCCCAGAGCACTGTAGTCTAGATTAAGACTGAGCTCCTCCCTGATCCTCCCCTGTTTCCTCCCTCCACCTATGCTGTGGTCTAGCCAGTCTTGACTAGTGATAATGTCACAGTATCTGTCTCATATCAACCTTCCCTATGCCACCCCCACCTCTCACACACACTCACACCCTCAACTGATGGCCCTCTACATGTCAATTTGACCTGGCTCAAGTTTGTCATATTCTTCATGATTGCAACAATTCCTGACTTCAGCTTTGAGCCAATAACTGAATTGGCTAGGACAGTTCTGGGAATGCTGCAAAATACAATTAAGTGTATTGGACAGTTGCTAACACCAAAGCGATAAGAGCTCAAAACCTCAGTGGAGACATTGCAGTCACAAGGGAAACAGCAAAGATGTGCTGTTCTATCCATTATTTCAAGCACAGCAGCTTTTAACTCTTCAGCGTGACATGATATTTCATTTCTTTGTGAAGTAAAAGCTGTTGCTCTGAGTGGCAGCTGAGCCTTTTAAGGGCCTGAATGGAGCCTTCAGCACTGGAAAGACTCATTTAGAGATCGACAAAGTACTCTCTCCTCCTGGTTACAGTTTCAATAGTTACTTTTGTTTTTCCTCCCCACCCCCACCCCTGCCACCATCCCTCCCATCTAGCCTCCTCCATCTTGACAGTCAGAACAGTCAAGGTTTACAGACCCATTTCTAATATCAAGACTAAAGGGATTCCTCCATCACTTTTTCATCTGGAGTATACAAAAGGGCTTCTGACTTATAAAGAAAGATCCCTACTGAGCTAGTTTGTGAATGTTCACATCTTCATGATTATTCCCATAATCTCTGGTATATTTGCACCCCTGATTTGGTACCAGTTAGTATTCCCATGATTCAGTGCCCCTCCCTCTCCCCATTGTTACCCACTTCTTAACTAGTCCATAGAGAGGTGCAGGTTCTGCATTTTGCTCCCTAGTGAAGGTTCCTTGGAAGATCAATCTAAGTAGTGTTTCAGTGGCGCTAACTACATCTGAGAACAAATGACTTTTCAGACCTTACCAAGGGTTAGAGCCACAGATGGGAAATCAGAGGGTTGTAAGAGGAAAAAATGCAATATAATATAAAGAGGAGCCAAAGATCAAGGTTAAGGTTCTGCCTTTGATGTGTATTGGCAGTGTAACAATGAATGGTCTATTTAACTTCTCAATGTCCCAGGTAACTAAGAATTTAAGTCACAGAGGATTTGCCAATCTACACCGGTGGGAGGAGTTGTCATAATGGGAGTTACTTACATCAATGAAATAATAGATTCAGACCCATAGAGGCAAAAGAGGGCAACATGGCAGCACCAGTGAGGTGCTAACCATGCTGGAAAAGAGGCAGTTAGTTCAATAAGTGTGGCTTGACACACTGGCACTGCATGCCAGGATTAATGTTCAGTTTAAAAATGACTTCACTGTGCAAACAAGGATTTCATTTTTGTTGTTGTTGTTGTTGTTTGTTCATTTGTTTTTCAATTTGATCTTCTTTTACTTAAATATTAGGAGAGTCCTGCTGAGCAATATCCAAATGACTTCAATGTTTGTTTGGTAATAGGCATGAAAAATGACATAAAACGAGTTAGGCAAATGTAGATGTCATTAAAAGAAAAATGCACAAGAGAGTACATCCAAATAAATTCTTATCAAAAGAACTTAAGTAACTATTATTGGCAATTTGTTACTGAAAATCAAAAATAATACTTTCTATGATTTTAAGGAGTTTATTATCAGGGTGGGGGAGTTGGGGTTTTGCATGTAGCATCGTTTTCCATGTCAAAAACTAAGGGATTACCAAGCTACAGGAGTCGAATGGAAAAGGAGGAGGGAGTAAGCAAGCCTCTAAGAAAGATGAAGTGAAGAGACCTGGACAGTGAAAGCTAAGCTAGCAATCATGCTGTTCTTAAAGAAAGATAGAAAAATAATGAGGGTCATTGAAGCATTTTAAAAATGTACAGAAAAGAACAGAATAAGACCAGAAGGAATCATAGAGAAACAGAACAGATTAAAAGTTGGATGTTGAACATTTTCTATGCTTAAAAGGAAAAGCATCATGCATGTAATATAATTGAACTTTTCTGTACAATTATTTTGTTCTGTTCTACTTTGTATATGAAACTGTTCATTTATTTGGTGATTGTTAAATTCAAAACAAAAAAAATTTAAGAAAAAGAAAACTCAGAATAGCCTTCCTTACTATGTGAATGTGTCAAAATGATGGAATCATTTCAATGATGGATTTGGAGCATGCCTTTATGCTGGTCAAGGAGTGCTTGCATCTGGGAGAGCCATAGATAGAAAGATGGATGAATGGATAGATAACAGAGAGAGAGAGAGAGAGATACCCATACACACAGAAAGGTAGATATACATACACACATATAGAAAGATAGATATACATATATACGGAAACAAGGAAAGACAAATATATATATATAGTTGTCATGATCCCCATGCCAAGACCACTCCTCTCTTTTAACATCTTTCTTTTTATTACTAAGAGATACCCTGTTTTACAGAGCTACGGCCCAGCAAGCAGGCTGTGTGCTGAGCTTGGCATAACAACAATCCTTTGCATTTACTCTCTGGATGATCTCAGCCACAGCAAAATCCCAGATGATTTCTGAGCTTGGACATGCACCTATAGTACCCATGTTCTAGTCATGAAATCCTGCTATGAATCAAACTTGTTTCATTGTTACTGTTACCCCTCATTGTCAGGGCAACAGCTCACTGTGAAGCTATTGGTATATATGTCTTGAGATTTGCCCACAGTAGAGTGGGTCTCCTACTAGAGGGAGCCCTGACACATATTTCTTTCCTTTGGTGGAATAAAGAAAGCTATGACCACTGCTATCTCTTTGGTTTTATTTTGTCTTTATTTTATTTTATTTTACTTTTCTGAGTTAACTATGGTTGCATAACCTCTGTGACTCTTTGATCATTTGTTTTTAGGGTTGCATGTACATTTATGTGTTTATACATATAGGTATAAACGCATAAATGTACATGCATATACATACATGTGTGTATATGTATATACGTATGAGTGTGTATATATATGCAGATGTACACACGCACACATATATATGTATGTGTATATATATATTGTGTGTGTGTATATATATACATATATATACATATATATACATATATATACACACACACACACACACACACACACACACACACACACATATATATATATATATATATATATAGCCCCTGAACCCTGCACTCAAGGAGTATACATGCTAATGGGGCAGAAAATACATAAATAATGAGGTATATAAAAGATGTATACAGAATAAATGTAGGTAATCTGAAAGTGGAAAACATAACAGCTGGGGCAATAGGGAGGTCCTCCTGGAAAAGGTGAGATTTGAACTGAGTCTGGAAAGAACTAAGGAGACAGAGAGAGAAGAGCAAGCAGAGCATTCTAGATATGCATGCTACCCACTACAAAGAAATGGAGGCAGGAGATGGAGCACCACGTTTGAAAAATTCTACTTGGACCAGTGTACCTAGACTGTATAAAGTGCGTGAAGGAGATTAGTCTAAAAAATGGTAAAAGGGTAGGAGGGTAGCTATGTGGTTCAGTGGATAGTGCTCTGAGCCTGGAATCAGGAAAGCTCATCTTCCTGAGTTCAAATCTGGCCTCAGACAATTATTTGCTGTGTCACCACAGCAGGTCACTTAACCCTGTTTGCCTCAGTTTCTTCATTTGCAAAGTGAGGAGAAGGAAATAGCAAACCACTCCAGTATCTTTGCCAAGAAAACCCAAAATGGGGTTACAAAAGCTGGACATGACTGAAACAATTCAATAACAACAACAACGACAAAAGGCTGGAAGGAAGCAGGCTTAAATGAACAAAGGTAGGAGAAGATAGTTTGGCATCAAGGAATATTCCATTCGGTTGAATACAGTGTATGACACTGAACCGTGATAAATATGTCTGGTGACATAGCTTGGAGACAAATTCTGGAGCACTTTAAATATAGGATAAGGATTTCATATTTTATCCTGAGGGCAAAAGAAAGCCACTGAATGATTTTGAGGTATATGAAATATTCTCCTATCTGGTTTATGAACATCAATTTGACTGCCGTAAAGGATGGATTGGAAAGGGAGTCTGGAGATAGGGATGCCAATTAGGAAGCTATTATAATAATCCATGAAAGAAGTAAGGTGAACTTGAAGAAGAAAGGAAGGAAGGGAGGGAGGAAAGAAGAAAGGGAGGAAGGAAGAAAAGGGAGAAATTAATTTCTATTGCGTTATATATACTTTGCATTGTCTTATTGACTACATGTTATATCTGCCCAGTAGAGAGTAAGCTCCTTGAGAAAAATAGTGGTTTCATCATTCCCTAAATATCCCCAGTATTTAGAACATTGTCTTGCATATAATAGGTGATGCATAAAGGTATGAATTTTAGACATGAACCCAATATGTAAGGTCAATATATATAAGGTAGAAAGATTAATAAAGTAGCAGGTAAATAGGTAATGAGGTAAATAGAGTGCTGGACCTTGACTCTGCAAGGCCATAGTTCTAACCTAGTCTGAGATACTTTCTATCTATGTGACCCTGTCACTTAACCTCTGTCTGCCTCAGTTTACCCATCTGTAAAAAGAGATTATAATAGCAACTACCTCCAAGAGTTGTTGTGAGGATAAAATGAGATGGTATCGGTAAAGCACTTTGGAAATCTTAAAGTACTATATAAATGATAGCTACTATTGTTATTGCCATTGCTATTGTTGTTATTATTAATTATATTATGGTTGTTCACCCTTTCATTTCGAAGAGCATCAATAACATCATGATGTAATGTATGATGATTTGTGTGTGAATTCAATTTAAATGAAGCAGAGTTGTGCAAAGTCATCAGTCTCACACTCTCTGCCAGAATCATTGAAGACCAGTGGCAAGACAAAAGTCAAGAGGGCTGGCAATGGCCTGGGATGACCTTGGTGTCTTTGATGTTTGACCACGCTCTAAGCACACTACAGCACCTACTTCAGCCTCTTTCGTGGCCTTTGGAACAAATTGTTCTCATCCCCCCATTCCGCCAGGGACAGTCTTCCCATGCTTGGGGTAGACACCCTCCTAATCCACCAATGGGCTTGGTGCCTGTCACTTACTCTCAACCTGGTTTAGTCTACCTGCCAAGGCAGTTTTACCAAGGTGTGGTGCATGCTGTAGCTTCTTGGAGCCACAAGTGAGTGTTGAGTGCCAGGTGGACACCAAAGGTGGATGAGCAGCCCTGAAAAGGTATCAGAAAGCTCCCATATAAAAGGTGATAGTCCTTTCTGAATACCCCATACACCCCATTATTATTATTATTATTAGTCCCCAGGAAGCCAGTCTTCGGGTGATGAGTCATTCTTAACTCAGGTGAGTCAGTGCTCTGAGAATAGATACACAATCTACTACTAGGTCTGTCCTCTAAACCTTTCCAGCTTTGTAAAACCTGTCGTCCTTTCCTGGAAAAGTTTTCTGCCTTCCATGATTGACTCTTGTTTATTTGTACTTGTACTATTTCCTGTACTATATGACATTCTAGTTCTTGCCTCTGTACATTTGTACAAGCTCTCTCCCGTGCCTGGAAACTTTTCTCTTCACTCTTGCCTTTTAACAATCCCTAGCTTCCTTCAAGGAACTCAATACTAGGTATTTAGATATAACCTATGGGAGATTTCCAATCATAAAAATGGAATAGCTTCCCTTTAAAACATTGAATTGTCAACTTCAGCAATTCATAAAATTTCACTGTAAATTTTAGACCAATTTTGGAAAATATAAATACTAACAAACCAATGAGATGATTGTGTTTAACTATTATGTAGAGAATTCCTACACCTAGAAGAGGCTTTTTTCATCCCTCAGTTGTTGATGCTCCTGTAAGGGAAAAAAAATTTTTTTTGGATTATTTAGAGTAACTGAAAAGTCTTAGTGTAGCTGTAATAGTTAAATACTATACTAAGACTTTTGGGACACCCTGTAACTAGCTAGATGGTAGATAGAGAGATGTGTGTAATACATGCATATACATATTACATATAAACACATACACTTACCCATATATCTCCTCACCCTAGAGGAATGTAAGCTGCTTGGTTTCAGTGAGGTTTTTATCTTTATATTCCCAGTGCTTAGCATAGTACCTAGTATAGAGTAGATTATCACAAAATACTGCTTCAACTGTAATGAATTGAATTACCAATGACTTGGATGAAGACATAGCTGATATATTTTTTCAGATTACACAAAACTGGGAGAGGTCACACACAAGATGACAGCCTTTGGTGCATCGATAGATTTCAGATTTCACTAACATAGATCCTCCATGGAATGGTAATGACCCTAACCCATTCATGCCATGTACTGTGTTAGCTATCTTTCCCATCTTGGTGCCATCTGTAAATTTTATGATTGTACCATCTATATCCCCCTCTTTTTCTGGTCATATAAGTCTCATGACATCTTTTATGAAGCTTCTCTCAGGCAAGTTTTTTTTGATAAGATATCACAGACTAGTAATGCCTTCTATATATCTCTCCATTGCCCTTTGGGTGACAATCAGCTTTTATTCTTTGGATGCTGCTATATTTGGTGATTCATAAATGTACAGCATCAATAGAAGAATATTGGTTATAAAAAGATGAGCCTTTGTTTTAAGGAGAAGCCTGTGATAAGTAAAAGCCCTGTAGAAAGGCAAGCCAGCCCATTTTTCCTCCTACTGTTTAATTCTGGGCTGAACTCACTGCTCATTTGTATTGTCTGTTCAAGATATATATGCCATTGTGGTATTTCTATGTGTTATCCATTCACTGAGTAATATAATATAAACATTCTCTAGTCACTTGGTTGTTCTAGCAGGCCAGCATGGATAATTCAAATAAACATTTTTTTTTATCAGTTTATGCCTTTTTTTTTCATCAGCAACTTTTATAAATTGGTCAAGTTGGAATAGTCTGACTTTTGTCATATATCCTTTTTTTATTATTTTATGTAATTTGTTATTCATTGTTATCTTTCCTTTAGCACTTTGGCACTCTAACTATACAGATGTAGCTCATTCAGGAATGAGATGCAGAACACTAATATGGTCAGGAAAACAGATCACTGTTGATGGAGCTATGAAATAGTCTGGCCAGTCTGGAAAGCATATAGTACCATTGGAAGCATAATAAAAACTATCAACCAATCCCTTTCACTGTATCGACAAGAAAAACCTAAGTCCTGGGACAGCTAGGTGGTTCAGTGGATAGAGCACTGGCCCTGGAGTCAGAAGGACCTGAATTCAAATCTGGCCTCAGACATTTGACACTTATTAGCTGTGTGACCCTGGGCAAGTCACTTAACCCCATTGCCTAAGGGGAGGAGAAATCTAAACCTTATTATTTTACTTAGTCTAAACTTCTTTTTTTTTTACATTTAGTGAAAATATTAAGATTAATGTGATTGTTTCTTTGGTACATGCATTCACTGGTCACTCAACAAAATCACACATTTCAATTACCAAAAGGAAAATTCATAGATATTCAAAAAAGTGTGTGATTCGCAGCATTCTCTGCCCTATCTTATACTGTCTTCCTATCACAGGAAAAATCGAAAGGAGTCACACAGAACTGAGGACTATTTTGAATTTTTTTGTTTTGTATGTCACTGTGGTCAAGTAATTTATTGCCAAGTGGACAGTTTAATAGATCTCAGCTTCTCTATACCTAGGTAATTTGGTCCTAAGAAAGCTGACATACTCTGTTACCAGGATTGAACTTAAAAAGTCTTTTAACCATGGTAGAACTTACCAGATTAATCTCTTAGGAGCAATGGATAGGAGTTATAAAGAGGAAAATTAAGACTTGGTGTCAGGAAGAAATTTCCTAACATTTAGAACTGTCCCAAATTTGGGTGAGTTTCTTTGGGATATAATAGATCCACCTCACTGGAGGAAAGGTTGAATGTTCATTAACTTGTTATATTGTTAAAATGGTATCTTATGTGGTAGGGTTATGATTAGATGTCCTCTGAGGTTCATTTTCTTTTTTTGTGAATGATGCCTGCAAAGGAAAGTAAGCAGAGCCCAAAAAACAATATACACAATCATTGCCACATAGTAATTGAAAAAAAGAACCTCCCAAAAAAATAAAAAAATGAATATTAGAAAAATTACAAAGAATAAGCTTGTCCCTAAAGAAGAAATATGAGAAGATACCTATACCTTGTCCCCAAAAGAGAAGTATTTAGAAGAAAAGGGTAAAGGTAGGTAACATGATCTAAAAGTACAGAACATTATACAAAATGACTTACAAGGGAAGTACCTTGGTGAGACTATAAGCATGTGTAGACACTCTGTATCTGTAATTGGTACTATCTGGCTTATCACATGCTACAGAGGAGTCTCTTTGATTGACTGAGTAGACACCCAAAAAGGTTTGCCAGCATCAAAGACTTTCTCATTTTTCTCGGTGGATCTTACAGGATTCCTGTGACTCTTTTGCCCAAGGTGTCTAGTAAGAAATCATGATGAGTAGGGGTGAAATCTCATGACTTAATGAGTTCAAAATGTCATTAGGAGGATGCTTCAGAATTCCAGGGCTCCAGAACCTAGTTTTCTGGCAGGATGTTGGTGGCAACAAAGTTTTGATCTCTAAGGAGCAAGAAATAATCTTCAGAAGCAACTTTCTGAACTCCAGAACAGTCAGTCATTAAGCAATTATTAAACTTCCACTATGTGTCAGGTACTGCTAGGCACACAGTGGAAGAACTCATTCAGCATGCCACATCTGGGCATGAACTTAGTGGGAACAATATACTATGTAGGTATTATTATTAGTTATAAGCCTACCCTGCCCAACCCCAGAGACAGAGAGGGTGTAGAGGAGAGTATGCCCCAAAGGTATTTGGGGGAAAAGCAGATGGGAGAATAAAAGAATAACACTTCATGGCTTATCCCCTGGAACCCTGAAGGGCAAATGCAACAGGTCTAGTTCGTACAGAGAACAGGAGCATACCCACAATAGATGATAAATAGATGATAGACAAATATTTTATATACTATCTATCTGTACATATGTAGTGTATATAGATGTGAATATACATGTGTATATAGATGCATATCTATAGCTATCCATAATACATCATCTATCTGTCTATCTATCCATCTATGCAGAAGAGCAGAAGGGAAGTCAGGCCTTTCTGTGACCTCCCACTTTCCATATCCTACTGTGTATATACCCTGAGGGAAGGTGTTAAGAGACCAGACCAGGCTGACTTCCATCTGTACCAGCATGGCACCTCCCACCTCCTGCTGCCAGCTTTGTCCCCCCCACAGAGAGATGGAGAACCTCAAGTGCAAAGAGGAGCAGCCTTCACACTGAGCTCAGATGTTGCATCTCTTGCCTGTCCCTGAAGGGAAAAGGAAGAAAAAAAATGAGGAAAAGCAGAACTTCCTTCTCTTGCTATGCAGGTTTGCCTTTCATCTCCTGCTGTGCCATTTATTGTCTATTTTCCAGGCTTTGGAGAGAAGAAGAGTAATGAAACAAGACATTGCTTTTAACCAACTAATCTCTAGCATCCTTTGGGAAGAGAAGGGGCACCTTCTACTCAATGAATATTCTCACATACCCTACACATTGCAGTGATTCTTTCTCCTATAGGTCATCATTCAAACCCCATCTTCTATTTTCCACTTGCTGATGACTTATTCCCATCACCCTCATCCCTTCCATCCCAAAGTTTCAACCAAATACTTCTACTGTGCCCTCTGGAAAGTCTGGGTTTATGTGTAACACATTTCCCCTCTTCCTAGATCATTTCCTCTCCTATTCCTTCCATCTTCTATCTATTATTGAAACCTGACTCCTCAGGATTCATAATGACACAGCCCCCCTGGTCACTTTTTCTATTACTGGTCGCAGCTTCTCTCATTTCCCTCAGCTTACTGATGAATGTCAGGGAGTTAGAATGTTCCTTTCTGCCCATTGCCATTTCCAGGTTTTCTCCCTATCTTCATCACTCAGTAACTCCTCCTTTGAGATTCATGTTTATCTCTTTCATCTAATCAAAATCCTCCTAGCTGTTGTTTACAGACCACCATCAACCACAAAGGTACTACCTCCATGTTCAAAAATCCTGAAATCCCCTTATTTGACCATAATCTATTGACTTTCCACCTTTCCTTCTGCCTTCCCTTATAAAACTATTCTTCATCCACACTGTGACCTTCAATCTCTTTACTCTTCAATTCTCTCTCAGGCAATCTCCCCATTTCCCTGCGCTAGCCACTCTCTCCTCTTTTCTCCCTCTTGACCCCTTGCTGAACTAATTCAGCTCTGTACTGTCCTCTTCTCTTGAGTCCCTAACCCTCTTAACATTTTGCTGATGGTGCCCTGCCAAGCTTCAGCCTTGGATCAGATCCCACCGTCTACTGTCTCTGCTCCAACATATGGTACTGCTTGAAATTTGTTACATAACCTTCACTGGGCCTTCACTGCCACTGGGTAATTGTAGTATACTCCCTCATCAACTCACTATCCCACTCCTTACAGTGCCTTTTCCAAACCTTTTCAACTCTCCTCAATCTTCCTATGCCTCCCCTTCCCATAGCCTCTCATTTGAGAACCTTGCCTCATATTTTATAGAAAAAATTGAGGCCATTCACCATAAGCTCCCTCTTTTCCCCTCTCCCCCACCTCCTATTAGTCATATGCCTTCTGCAACTATCTCCTCCTTCACCTCTGTCTCACATGATCGAGTGACCTTACTCCTTACCAACACTAACCCTTCTACCTGTTAAAACAATCCCATTACACCTCCTATCCTATAACAGATTGCCCCCTCAGTCATATCTGTTGTATTATTTATTTTCAATCTCCTTCTGTCTCCTGGCTCATTCCATGTCTCCCTTATCCTCAAAAAACCCTTGAACCTTCCATTCCTGCTATTCTCTTTTATCTTTTTTGCCCTTTGTGGCTAAATGCCTTGAAGAAGCCATCTACAATAGATGCCTCTACTATCTCTCTTCTTAATGCCTTAAATTAAGCTTCTGACCTCATAATTCAAACTAAATTGTTCTCTCCCAAAGTGACCACTTACCTCTTAATTGCCAAATCCAAAGGCCTCTTCTCAATCCTCATTCTCATTGACCTCTCTGCTGTCTTTAACATTGTTCATCACTCTCTCCTCCTAAATCCTCTTTTCTCTCTAGATTTTCTGGACACCATTCTCTCCTAGTTCTCCTCTTATGGATCTGAACTCCTCCTTCAGTCTCCTTTGCTGGATCCTCATCCAGATCATGCCCTCTAACCATATGTGTCCCATAGCATTCTTTCCTAAGCCCTCTTGTCTTCTTCCTCTACACTACTTCACTTGGTGATCTCTTTAGCTACCATGTATTTAATTACCATCTCTATGCTGGTAATTCTCAAATAGACCTATCCTGCTCTAAGTTCTTTGCTGATTTCTAATTTCACACCTTCTACTACCTTTCAAACATCTTGAATTAAATGTACAGTAGATATCTTAAAATCAACATGTTCAAATCTGAACTCATATTTTCCTCTAAATTCTTCCTTCCTCTTAACTTCCTGATGGCTGTTGAGAGTAACACCATGCTCTCAGAACCTCAGGCTTACAACCTAGGTAAGGTTAGATTCTTCTTTATCTCTTATTCTGCCCCGCCCCATATTAAATCTGTTTCCAAAAGTCTATCAATTTCACCTTTGTAACTGCTCAAATATATCCCCTTCTCTTCAGTGACATTGCCACCACTCTAGTTCAGGCATTCATCATCTCATTGCAGTAGCCTACTGGTGGATCTGCTTGCCTCAAGTCTCTCCTCACTCCATCTACCATTGAGCTACCAATGATGTTCCTAAAGTACAGGTTGACCATGTCACCCTACTCTCCCTTACCACGTCACACCCACACTAAATTCGGGTGGCTCCCTATCACCTTCAGGATCAAATACAAAATGCTTCGCTGGGCATTCAAACCCTTCATAACCTAGCCCTCTTTTACCTTTCCAGTTTTCCTTTCTCCCCATCATGCACTCTTTGATCCAGTGAAACTAGTCTCCTTGATGTTTCATGAATAAGACACTCTTGTCTCTCATCTCTGGGCATTTTCTCTGCCTGTGCTGCATGGTCTGGAATGCTCTCCCTCTCATTTCCTAACTTCCTTTAAGTGCCAACTACAATCACATTTTCTAAAGTAAGGTTCTCCCAATCCCTTTCTTAATTCTAGTGCCTTCTCTCTCTTCATTATTTCCTATTTATCCTACATAACTTGTTTGTACATAACTGTTTGCTCTTTGTTTCTCATTGCATTGTATGCTTCTTGAGGGCAGGGGCTATCTTTTGCCTCTTTTTCTGTCTCCAGTGCTTAAGATATTGCCTGGCCCAAACAAGAGATAGAGAACATTATGATATACAAAATGGATGACTTTGATTACATTAAATTGAAAAGCTTTTGCACAGATAGAGCCAATGCAGCCAAGATTAGAAGGGAAGCAAAAAGATGGGAAACAATTTTGACAACCAATGTCTCTGATAAAGGCCTCATTTCTAAAATACAGAGAGAACTGAGTCGAACTTATAAGAATACAAGTCATTCCCCGATTGATAAATAGTCAAAGGATAGGAACAGGCAGTTTTCAGAGGAAGAAATTAAAGATATCTATAGTCATATAAAAATGCTCTAAATCACTATTAATTAGAGAAGTGCAAATCAAAACAACTCTGAGGTACCACATCACAAATATCAGATTGGCTAACATGGTAAAACAGGAAAATGATAAATGTTGGAGAAGATGTGGAAAAGGTGGAACACTAATGCATTGTTGGTGGAGTTGTGAACTGATCCAACCATTCTGGAGAGCAATTTGGAACTATGCTCAAAGGGCTATAAAAACGTGCATACCCTTTGACCCAGTAATATTGCTTCTAGGTCTATATCCCAAAGAGATCATAAAAATGGGAAAAAGGACTCACATGTACAAAAATATTTACAGCAGCTCTTTTTGTGGTGGCCAAGAATTAGAAATTGAGGGGATGCCCATCAATTGGGGAATGACTAAACAAGTTATGGTATATAAATGTAATGGAATACTATTGTGCTATAGGAAATGACGAACAAGCGGACTTCAGAAAAACCTTGAAAGACTTACATGAACTGTTGCTGAGTGAAGTGAGCAAAACCAGAACATGTATACAGTAATAGCCACACTGTGCAATGACTGACTTTATAAACATAGCTCTTCTCAGCAATGCAAAGATCTAAGACAACTCCAAAAGACTCATGATGGAAAAAGCTATCCACACCCAGAGAAAGAACTATGCAATCTGAATGCAGATGGAAGCAAACTTTACTCTCCTTTTCTTTTATTTTGATTCTTCTTTCTCATGGTTCCTCCCATTGGTTCTAATTTTTTTAATATCATTTCTAATGTGAAAATATGCTTAATATGAATGTATAAGTAGAGCCTATATCAGATTACATGCCACATTGGGGAGAGGGAAGGAGGGGAAGTGGAAAAGAGGGAGGGAGAGAAAATTTGAAACTTAAAATCTAATGGAAGTGAATGTTGAAAACTAAAATTCAATAAATAAAATGTAAAATAAAAAAGATACTCTCTGACCCATAGGAAGTACTTAACAAATATTTATTGACTGACTGATTATCTAGCCAGTTAGCCAGCTAAATAGTTTTACTTCATCTATAGGTAGAAATTATCTTACAAAGTAGAACTTGAAGTCTATCCAAATGAGCTCAAGAATAGGGCCTGCATTTTTTTCCTTCCACTATTTTCAGTTTGTAATCCATTTCAACATGACCACTTGCACTGACTCAATTTTAATTAAAATGCTTCATAAAAAAGGTTGGTAGACATAGGCCTGTGGGGGTGGGGAAAGGAAAGCATGTCCAAAATCTTTTTCAATTTACCAGAGAGGATTTTATTGGAAGGCTTTAAAGACTAAATCGGGCCAGAAGTCTAATATTAATGCACAAAATACACACATAGTGTTTAACTAGAGCAAAGCCAACAGCTGGTCCTATATTAAGGAAGCTTAGAGGATTTCATTGATTAAAATATGATTAAAACCACTGTCTACTTTTTCGCCATCATGTAACTAAAAAAAAAAAATTGGGAAACAGAAAATCAGACACCAATATGAAGAGTACAATTCAGATTTTTTTTAAGGCAACATTGAACTCCACCCAGGGAATTATCAGGTAGGAGTTATACAGTAGAGAAGTGAACTTGGTAGGACCTTAAGAAATTACTCTTGAATTGAATACATAGAATTTCTGAACTAAAGCTTAATGTTATAGACAGAGGCCTGGAATGAGTGACAGGAGACTTAGAGATTGTCTTTTACGTTTTTTTTTTTTTATTTTGTTTTGTTTTGATTTTTTTGTAAGCCCAGAGCTTAGCACAGTGTCTGACACAGAGTCAGAACTTAACAGTAAAATGCTGTTCACTAACTGGTGATGTAGTAGCATCAAAATTATTTTCTTGCTGTGTGACCCTGAACTTCACTTTTCTGAGACTCAGTTTCTTGATATCTCTATAAATGAAGTGTTATTTATGTTAGATGGCTTCTCAAGTCACTTCTAGCTTCAATATTTTTTTTTGTTCTAATGTCTTTACAAACTCTAAGTTTATGTTTTGTTTTGTTTTTTTTTTCTTAAAGGCAATTGGGGTTAAGTGACTTGCCCAGGGTCACACAACTGGTGAGTATCACGTGTTTGGTCTGAGGCCAGATTTGAACTCAGGTCCTCCTGACTTCAGGGCCTTCTATCCACCGTGCCACCTAGCTGCCCCTCTGAATTTACATTCTAGCTATGTTTTAGGATATTAAGTTCTAATGTTTTGTACTGTAATAATATTTTCCAAGATACCTTCAAGGTGTCATAGTCTTTCTAGCAAAAGTCAGCATGGGTGTTTAGATTTCCCAAAGTTCCTATCTATTCTGATTCTCACTGTCTCACTCCCTACCACATACCCCACAAACCTAACTATATCTGCCTCAGGCTACTCCGTGTCTATTTTCAAACGTAAAAAAATGTATTAGGGAAAGGAAATCTTCATGTAACTAACTCTTCAGGCTCCCAAATGATGTCTGTGCACATCATCTAATATTTGCCAAGATATGAGTGCCCTCTGGAGTCTCAAAGGAAGACTAATCCATGTGTCTCAGTTAGGAAGGACTAGAAAGAGGATTCCTGTCCAGGTAAAAGATGGACAGTGAAATAAAATGCTGAATTTAGTGTGAAAGGACCTTGGTTCAAGTCCCAAGCTAACATTTAACTACTTAGTGACCTTAATCTAGTTATTTGCCTTTTTCAGCCTCAGTTCTCTAATCTGTAAAATAAAGGATTGGGCCGTGTTCTGTGGGCTATTGGTGGTTTCAAGTAGAATTCGATCCCTGCAGGCTATATATTGACTTAGATACCACAAATTGACTATATTTTTGTTTTGTCTCGAACAACTGCAAGAAAGGGTAAATATCTCTGAAGGCTAAATATGAGAAGGGCTAATGACTGGGTATCACAAATATTAGGTTCCTCAGGAATTCTTATTTGAAAATAAAAACTTGGAGGCAGGCTCAACTCTCCCACAAATTCAAATGTAGATGCCGTGGACAGAATTCCAGACCTCATTATTGCTCATCCTTCATTGCTATTTCCTAAGCAAATTGAATTAGACTCTACATTTTTCTCTTTTTCTCCTAGTTCATAGGGTCATGCAGTTACAAATCCAGAGCTAGAAGAGACCAAAGAAGTCATCTGGTCAAACTCTGCCATTTTACAAATGAGAAACCAAAGTTCAAGAAAGCTGGACCTTGTACAAAGTCATACAGATAGTGTCAGAAACAGTATTTGAACTCAGATGCTCTAATCCACAAAGGAGATCATTGTTCCACTTCATCACACTCTCCTCCATTAGAATGTGAGCTCTTTGAGAGCAGGGACTGTCTTTTCATTTCTTTGTATCCCTAATGTTTACTTAGCAGAGCCCCAGAGCATGATAAGCAGTAATTTGCTAACTTGACTTAATTTGACTTAAAACTTCCTCTACCAAACCAAGTAGGAACTAGCTCTGTAGCATTGACAGGTTGTGACATGCCCAGGGTCACAGAGTCATTATGCATCAGAGGTAGAGCTCAGAATCTCCCTGATACTGGAATTGGCTCTATAATGACAACTGCAAAACCAACAAAGCAATAAACAATTAGCATTTACATGACTCTTTAAAGATGTCAAAGCATTCTATGAATATTATATAATTTTATCCCCATAATAACTCTGTAAGGCAAGTACTATTATTACGTCCATTTTAGAGGTGAGGACAGTGAAATACAGTGAGTTTATGTAACCTGCCAAGGACCACAGAGTTAGTATCTGAGGCAGGATTTCAATTTAGGTCTTCCTGATTCCTAAATCCTGTACCCACTGATTTACTAAACAGCCTCTCTTTCCACAGAGAGCTACTTCTCCATCCTCTACTATATGCCATAGTGCCTTTCTTGTTATCATATTAGTATGTCTTATTATTCAATGCTGTAGAGATGTGATCTGCTCTAGAATATCACTCTGGGTTTAAATCACAGCTCTACCAATTACCTATGATGGGATTTTAGTCAAATCCCTTCTCCTCTCAAGGGTCTCATGTCTCTCATCTGTAAAATTCAGGGTTTGAAATGGATGAACTCAAGGTCCCTTCTGTGAGAGATGATCTCTCAGAAGTGAAGCCTCTTCAAAGGGTTAATAGTTCTTGTTAATAATTCTCAGAAGGGCAGCAATTAGGAGATCACTGGTCATTTGGAAAGAGCTGTCTCAGTTAAATGATAAGGTCAGAAGCCAGGTAGTAAGAGGTTAAGAAGAGAGTTGGAGGAGAAAAATTGGAGGCACCTGTTGTAGATGGCCTTCTAATTGTATTGTTGAAACACACTGCCTTCTGACCTTGTCAAAACCCCCCACTCAGACCCTGTTTTTAAGCAGGTAAAGAATAGAATAGCCCTACCCCAACCTAAACTGCAAGACTTCCTGTCTTTTCTGGTCTCCGAGCAAACTTGTGTAATCGCCTTTGTTCTCTGTTGCTGGGGAAGATTTCTGTGAATAGATTGTGCCCCTTGAAGCCCAGCCAATGGGATAAGGGGAAGGGGGTTAGCGAGGAGAAACTTGCGTTAGGATATAAATAAACCTTGCTTTCTATACCTACTGGTCCTCCCTGGTCATCGCCATTAGGGCAATGAGGAGCAGTACCCTTTCTCATGAGAAAGCAATAAACTCCTTTCTGCTTTCAAGGTATCTAAGTCTTTGTTTTGAATTTGAGTAGTGGTCTCTGTCTCACACATTTCCAACTTTATATCTGTGGAAGGGTGCAGAAGTGTTGTTAGAGACATCTTGCAGTATAAGCACCATCCCCTAAACCTTTGTGTCTTCTTGAGATGAATTGTATAATTCAGCACAGAGGAATTTTCCAGAGGTACTCAGAACATGGGGAGTGATAATACATCATATATCACATTCCTATGACAGTTTAAAGTTTTCATAATGCTTTCACCACAGCAGCCCAGTGACATAGTATTACAAGGATCATCGTCCCCACTTTGGGGACGAATACACTGACACTCGAAGTGGTGAATGAGATTATTTACCCAGGATGCAGAGCTAATAAATGTCAAAGCTGAGCTCAATCAACCAACACAAAAATCAATTAAAAAAATTAATTAAATGCCTACTAGATGCCAAGGACTGTGTTAGGATCTGAGGAAATGAAGACAAAAATTAAATAGTCCCTCAGACATTTGAATTCTGTTGGGAAGGACAACAAGTACACATATGTGGGGATTGGGCAACTTGATACAATCATACAAGGTGGCCACAGAACTTAAGGTATTATTGTGGTAACATTGTGCTAACAATCTTTATTCTCCATGTGATTATGACTACAGCTATCTGATTGAGGCAAAAGGGACAAAACAGTTTGTTCCACTGAAAACTGGTCAGGCCAGTAGTGGGGAGGAGGCGAGGAAGGGAGTTAAATAACACTTAAGTCCTTGAAAAAGCCAATTGAGTTCAAGAGTTTAGTAGTTTAGGTTAGTCAAAAGGAAAACCAACTATCATGAGGGAGGTGGGAGGAACAGGGGCAAGTTTTTTCCCTGTCCTTATTGACCATAGTGTCTAGCATTACAGCTACCAGTAGAAAAAGAGATAACATATCTAGTAGTCGGAGAATATTCAATACAAGAGAGTTCAAGGCACATTTGAGGGAAGAAAGTCACACTCCCCAGAGATATATGGACACAGAATTAGACATCAGACGCCACAAGAAACCCTGATAGAAAAGTGAGTTGACTGTGAGTTCCAAAGAGAGCCCTGGCCTTAGAGGGCTGAGCAGCAAACAGCACTTCCTGAAAAAAGAAAGGAGACTCAGGCCTTGAAATACTGAAGTTCTGAGTTATTTTGGCTGTATATGTTCCCTATATGTGTGCCTCACTGACATCGTTCTCCAAGTTTGTGCCTACTCTTCCCATGGACGCTGTGTGGATAAGGGGGAGACAGCTCCAGATTTAAGTAGGGGAAGGCTTTATAGCTATTGCTTAAACTGTGCTATCTTGTTAATTACTTTTGTTAAGAACTAATGTGTGTTTACCAACTGATTGTTAATGGCTAGCATACTGCTGGGGGCTTTTTAGTATAGTATCATAAGTAAATCTACACAGAGAACCTCAGAAATCTGAGGCTAAACTTTCTTTTTTGGGAACTAGAGACTGTGAGTATAAGTTGAGAGAGTAGTCCAGAGGTAGCGCTACATACACACACATACACACACATACATATATATAAACATATGCACATATACATGTATATACACATGTATATGTGCATACATATATTCTATGTATGTGTAATATATACACACACATATCATACAAACATACATATACATACACATAAGCACACATATATGTATAGACATATACATATACATCTGAGTTTATGTGTGTACATGTATGTTTGTGTGTATACATGCATACATATATTCTATGTATATATACAATATATACACACATATACCATACCTATACGTGTATATATGTATACATACATACATAATTATGAGTTAATAGGTGTAGGGGACACTAAAAGTGGTAGAGTTATGAAAGGCCTCAAATTGATGGCAATTGAAATGAGCTTTGAAGAAATCTTTGGGTTCTAAGAGGCATAGGTGTTTTGGAAGCATATTGCAAGAATTGGAGACAGATCATGCAAAGGCACAGAGAAGCATGATGGAACATCATATGTGTTACAAAGGAAGAGGGCCAGTTGGGTTAAATCATGGATGGCAAATCACTTCAGCATCTTTGCCAATAAAACCCCAAATGGGGTCACAAGATCAGGACACAGATGAACAGTAACAACATTAAGAAAGCAATAAAATACTTTGTTTCCTTCCTTCTGGAATTTGCCTTTTTCTAAATTTTGAAATTATGGTTCTGAGGCATCAACAGAGTTAACAAAGAGGAGGAGACTTCTTTTATGTTTTTATGTCTCCACACTAACTTCATGGGGTAGGTACTACAAGTACTGGGGGCAGCTAGATGGTGAAGTGGATAGAGAGCCAGGCCTGGAGTCAGGAAGACTTATTTTTCTAAATTCAAATCTAGACTCAGACTCTTACTAGTCGTGTGACCCTAGGTAAGTCATTTAACTCGTTTGCTTCCATTCTTTGTCTGTAAAATGAGCTGGAAATGACAAGGAAATGGCAAACCCTTCCAGTAAATTTGCCAAGAAAACCCCAAATGGGGTCACTGAGAGTTGGAAGTGAATGAACAAAGAACTACAAGTATTATGATCCCATGGTACTAATTTTACAGATGAGCAAATTAAGGCTCACATAGTTAATAACTGACCAAACTTCAATGATTAGATTAATACAAGATACTTTCCCTATACTCGGATAGGATGTGAGAAAAATTCTGGACTGGAAATCAGGAGACCTGGATTAAAATGAAATCTAAAAGCTCAGATATGGTCATTTTAGAATCTTGCTCAATAAACCAGTACCTGCTACCTCAAAAACCAAATTTAAACTCTTCTGGTAGATATTTAAAGTAATTCATAGTCTGGTTCCAACCTACCTTTCTAGATTATTATACACACATGTTTACATATGCACATAAACACATCCTTTTTACCCTCCATGATTTAACCCAACTGGCCCTCTTCTTTTGTAACACACATGATGTTCCATCATGCTTCTCTGTGCCTTTGCATGATCTGTCCCAAATTCTTGCAATATGCTTCCAAAACACCTATGGCTCTTAGAACCCAAAGATTTCTTCAAAGCTCATTTCAATTGCCATCTGGCCCACTATCCTTTTCTATACTGAAGGGAAGGAACTGCTTCCCCCCACCCCCTTTTTCAGCATGGTGAATTCCCAGAATGTGAACCTTGTCTGTTGATGCTGATACTCATCTATGACTTAGTAGCTAAGTCCCTGGGGATTGCTTGAGGCAGAAAGGCTTTCCCAGGATCAGACAGCTCATAAGTGTCAAAGAGAGATAAGATTTAAACACAGGTCTTCCTAACTTCAAGCCAACCACTCTATCAATTTATCCCATATCTTTTCTTTCTTCATTTGTAAATTAATGAAGATAATATCCTATCTATCTGTCCCAGAGCTGTTGGGAGAAAAGTGCTGAAAATTTTGTAAAAATGTAGAAACAAAATTGTCATCAAATACCACACTTTAATTTCTTCTGTAAAATAGGGATAACAACATTGCCTTTCTTATCTCATAGGGCAGTGGTAAGGATAATATTTTGTAAAGTATAAGGTTTTCTATAAAGATGGAAAAGGCAAAACTTATTGAATGTTGAGCCTCAGTTTTCTCTTCTACAACATGGATTAATAATACTGTCTGTCTAGGTTTTATGATGAAAATGTGCTCAAGTTTTTTATAAAGGCAGAGTGAACAAAAATTCAAAAACTTTTATAAATAGGGCTGGCACAACTTCCAATTTAAAAAGAAACAAAAAAAAGAACTGAAGAGTTTTTTGGTTTTGTTTTGTTTTGTTTTGTTTTCCCTTCTCAGGGAAGTAACCTTATACATATGGAAAGGTTGAAAATATTAGACTAGGGAATCAGTTCTCTATGAATTTTCCCATAAATTGCTTCATTATGTTTTATCATAATTCTACTTGTTTTTAAAGTCTGCTTCTTTGTTGGGACAGTAATATACACTAAAGAGGCAATAGTAGAATTGTAAATAAACAAATATCTTATCTATCTATAAATGAGGTCAATAAGAGATTTCCACAGAAGGCTATGGGTTTGGTCAAGTTCTGAGTGTCCCTAAAGAAAAACAAAGGAAATCTCTCATAGGTTATCTAAACTAAAAATGATGATCAGCATATTTTCTCTGACAAGCAGAGAGTAAACAGGTTAGGATGCCTGTGAAGGAAACCTATTCCAAATCTCATAAACATTCCCAGAAGCCTTTCATGTTGAATACAATGCTAAATGTACCACATATAGGGTTTAGGCATCAAAACACTATATATTGAATAAATATACTTTCTAATATTCTTTAAGTCTGTAATCTATCTCAAAGTTCCCACAATATAATGGAGAGGAGAGTTTCAGGGATGAGGAACTTCTTATATGTATTTCTCAACTAAAGTAGATGCCTCACAGTGGAAGGTTGGGTTCTTAAAACCTAGGCTCTGGCAGGTACAGCCAAGCTGGAAAGGCACAGAAATGGATTATGTGATGTTCCTCTGAGAGAAGCAGAGTGGGCAAGTGGGAAAAGCCTCACTGCTAGAAAGCTGTGCATCAAAGGATGTTTTTGTTTTTTTGCTTTGGTTTTTTATGCTCACAAGTAACTCACTCATAAAAGCTGTCCACTAAGATGTGGAGGGACACCTACCCTCATGAAATCACAATCTTCAGAAGTGTTGAAATAGCATGTGCATTAGTCTTTACTCTGTCATGTGCATCATTGGGCATCTAAGAGCTCCACTTATGAGCTTCCTGGAATGGTAAAGATTTGGTTTGAATGCATGAAGCCCTGGCCTTCAAATTACAAAGAAGGTAACCTTGCTCACCGCATCATGCATGACCCACTCTGGGCCCATCTGGCAGATTTGTGCAATCTGTTTATTAAAATGAAACCATGTCCAGCCTCTTGGTGCATGAAGCTGCCTTTCTCCTGCCAGATAGAGGAGCCAAAAGAGGGGTCTATTTCCATTTAAATGCTTGGCTGGTTAAATACTTTAGCATTAAAATGCTGACATCAATCCCTGTAGCCTAATCAAAGGGGGCACCAGAAAAACACTTTTACATTGTGAACAATGACTAAAAGGAGAGTAGTTTTACCTTTTGCAAAGAGATCTAGGTGTCAGACCTCCGGCTCAACTGCATTTAGCTCTCCTGATTAGGCTGGCTAGTCACTGCATCATTGAGGCCAGATGTTCTAAATTTTTTGAAATATGTTGAGAAAACATAGCATTGAAGGAGTAGGGTTAAATTTTGAAAAAAGGGAGGACATGTGGACTGATGGAAAAAAGAGAAACCAAACTCCACAGAATGGGATCATTGAGGGAAATAAGGCTATAATGTTATTGGGAGCAGCCTGGTATAATGAAACAACCCTTTCAACACTTCAAGCCAGCAACATTCCTGAGTCTGTTCTTCTCTGGACTCCAGAGCATTTCACAATTTATAAAGGGATTTAGATTCACTATTTTATTCAGTCTCAACTACCTGTGCATTCTTCTTTATAGGTATTAATATCCCCATTTTACAGATGAGAAATCTAAGATTCACAGAAGTCATGGACATGACCAAGTTCACAGAACTAGTAAAGAGGCAGAACTCATGTGTTCTGACTTAAACTATATGCACTAGGTTGCTTCCTTCATCATGACTGGCATCTCAGTCAAATTCCACCCCAACCCCCTTTTAAATAAATTCAAATACCCATAGATGATTTGAAAGCCAAAATTGGGATTCAAGTTCAACAGCTGGGTGGCACTTCCCAGGAAAGAACTGGCTATAAAAGGATTGTCTTGATAGAAAGAATATGGGAATACCCAAATAATCTTCATTCTTCTCCCAAGGATTGTCCCTTCTTATAGTGATAATCCATGTATTCACTGTACCAGAATTATCTAAGTTTCCAAGGCTTCCAAGAATTAGGAATTCAAAATCAGAAAATCTTAGAACTAGAAGAAATCCCAGCTCCTTCCTATAGCCTGAAACTCAGAGAATCATAGAATGTAAGAACTAGAAGGGAAATTAAAGATTATCATGTCCAATCTATTCATTTTAGAAATGGTGAAAATGAGAGAAAGAGAATTATCCAAGATTAAAAGTCTAGTTAGCAACAGGGCAGTGGCATGAAGCCCTGTCTTCAAACTTCTAGGTCATTTTTCTCTCTACTAGAGCCTAGAGAAATCATCATCCAGGCCTACAACTAGAATACCTCCATAGACAGAGAAATCACTACCACCCAAGTCTGTCCATTCCATTTTTTGAATTGTTAGGAATTTCAGTGTAGTATTGACCTTACTTATTTCCTCTAAGTAATCTTCCCTAGCAAAACAAAAAACACCACAAGTAGTTCTACCTAGCTTTGCCCTTTTTCCAAAAGAAAACCTTTCAAATTCTTGAAGATAGTTATCATGCCCCATGTCTCTTTTCTCCAGTCTAAAACATTCCTAGTTCCTTTAACTGCTTCTCCTATGATAACTATAACAGATTATAGTTGTCCAAAAATATAATGGACTCTCTCATGATGGTGGTGAGTTCTATCTCAATGAAAACAGAAAGAAGCATAGTGCAGTGGAAGGCATGCTGTATTTGGAGGCAGAAGACCAGGGTCCAAACTTGGCTCCTCTGTTGAAAAATCTGTGTAATTTTGGATGAATCAATCAACCTTTCTGGGCTACACTTTCCTTATTTATACAATGAGGGGATAGGATTAATGACATCTTAGTTCCCTTTAAATCTAATGACTGTTTTAACAAAGAAGCCATACTACCATTTGTCGGGGATGTCATAGACAGTTTTCTTGCACAAGGGAGATAACTCCTAACTCTCATCCAAACCCAATTAGCTAATGTGTCTTGGATTGTGGGAGTAATTTGGTGAGTGGGAAAGGGTCTCCAGTCCCTTCATCATCTTGGATACCTCCTCTGGACATGGTCCAACTTGTCGAGGTCCCTCTTAGAAGCACGCAGAACTCAACATAATTACCCAAAGTAGCACAGGGGATGCAGGTATGATCCAGAAAGGAAGGAGCAAGTGACAGTTATTCCTGAGAAGAGGCGGGGCTGAGGAGAAGGACAGACAATCAACCACTTACCAATCTTTGTTAAAGTCTGCCCCAAGCCATTTTTGGAACAGGAAGCAAGTTGGTGCCTAAGGTCATATATTTGTTCTAAAAGGTTAGTGAAGTGCATCCAGTAAATTGTCTCTATAAACCTTTTTTGTTTCCTTTGTTCTACAGAATCTTCCATCTCTGAAGAAGTCACGATAATGATTTTGTTCTAGCAGCATAGATAACACTTAAGAGGTCATGTTCTCTTGCAGAGCTCAAACTGACTAAAAATAATTCCCAATTTTTTTAAACAAAATCACTGAATAGAGAGCCCAAAAGGACTTTAGAAAATAGAATGTTAAAAGAACTGAAATGTAATGCTGTATCTTCAGAGGGCTTATGAATTTACATGTAAGAATATAGAATATTTGCTCAGAGTTAGGTTAGACCTTAGAACAACAAAAAAAAATGTTTAGACATAATATAAATAGAACAATAAATTGGAAGGGAATTCAGAGTTTATCTCATTCAATCCCATTCTACAGAAATTAAAATTTTACTCCAAAATAAAGAAGGCTCTAGAGTTTTGAATTGGGGCAATAATACCTTACTTAGAATGAATCTGGCTTGCTTCCACAGATGAGAAGATTTTCTCCATGAAAGATAATTTGCTATAAACCCAAAACAACCACCTCATAGGAAGTTTCTGAAGGCCAGGTGAAAGCTATTGAGGAGGTAACAACTGACATTAACTCTTCAGATTAAACATTATTTAATTCTTTATATGCCTATCTTCTAGTCCACAGCCTGATACATAATTTGATAAATACTTGTTGATTATCTTTTTTTTTTAAGTTTTCTGAACAGATCACAAGTTTTCAATTTTTCTCACATCTAACCTTTAGGAAAGACTCTTTCCAAAGCTACCCATTGGAAGTGAACTTATATGGAGATAAATATATTACTGAGTTTGTTCTTCAGTATTTGAGGTGGGAAAGATATATTAAAGAAAAACATCATGGGAATATAGGAAGTATGTTATAATAGATAGAGATGTCATGGCTTGGAGTCAAGAAGACCTGCATTCAAACCATGTTTTTGAAATGCACTAAGTATGTAACTTAAGGCAAGGCAAGACATTTTTCAGTCCTCGCCTAAACCCTTCCCAACTGAGCTCCATAAAACTGTGATTTGAAGACTAGCTGCTCATCTTCAATGGTAGTGGAATTTCTAGATCAATGAAATCATAGACTCAGGCCAAAAATAATCATTATATGTGTCATGTATGTGTCATGTACAAGACATTCCGTTTCCTGTCTCCATGCTTTGGCCTAGGCTGTTGCTCATGCCTGTGATGCTTGTCCTCTTTGTCTGTCCATCTTGGAACTCATATCCCCCTTTAAGTTTCAGCTCAAGTAGTGACTCCCTCAAGAGGTCTCTCCTGGTTCTCTTATGTGTGTACACATATCCATACACATAAGTATTACATATGTGTGTGAACCATATATACACATATGTATAATTACATATACTCATGTATGTTAGAACATAGGATATAGAATACTAGGCTGAAAGGGACCTCATAGCATGTATGAACACAGCTATAGAATGTTAGAATTACAACAGCGAAATTATTATATCTTAATAAGAACAATAGCTCAGAATTCTACAGCAGTTTTACAATTTAGAAAGGCCCTGCAATATATCATCTCCTTTGATCCTTACAACAACACTTTGAGGTAGTAAATATAAGTATTGTTATTTCCACTCCAAAGGACTGATGATGCAAAATGGTGTCCACATCCAGAAAAAGAACTATGGAGTCTGAATGCAGATTGAAGTACATTATTTGATTTCTTTTTCTTTTCTTTTTTCTTTTTGTTTGTTTCTTCTTTCTTGTGGTTTCTCCCATTGGTTCCAATTCTTCTTTACAACATGACCAATGTGAAAAGAGGTTCAATATGAAAGTATATGTAGAGCCTATATCATGTCACATGCTTTCTTGGAGTAGGGAGGAGGGGAGAGATGGGGAGAAAATTTAGAACTCAAAATCTTATGGAAGTGAATGTTGAAAACTAAAAATATACAAATTAATTAAACTATTTAAAAAATAAGCATTGTTATTTTCATTTTCCATCATGAGGAAATTGAAGCATGGAGATGTCAAATGATTTAAGCTAATCTATCAGAGTTAGTAAGTAACAGAAATAAGGTTTGAACAGTGTTCCTCTTACCCCTGTTTTTGTTTTTGTTTTTTATTTTCCATATTTATAAGGACCGACCATGTGAGAATGTTGACTCTTCTCATGGGACATATACTTGGGCAAACTTCATATGAAATCTGGTAGATCCGGTTTATGATTTGCTAATGCCTTTGGCACCACATAATCTGAAATAAAGGACAAACATGGTAGCAATTTTTAATAGCCTTGAATCTCTTGAGTGAAATTTTAAATCTTCACTGAAGTTTCTTACATAGCTGGAATTACAAGTGTGTATGTGTGTGTGTGTGTGTGTGTACGTGTGTTTACAGAGAGATGTGTGTGTGTGTTAACAGAAAGATCAGAAAGGTTGGAAGCATTTTCTTTACTCTAATAGAACATATTGTCAAATAGAGATTTTTTGAAAGGTCGGACAGAATAAGGATTAGATTTATTCTGCTCACCCCCAAAGAATAGAATTAGTATCAATTAGAACTAGAACAAAGGGTTACATGTTAGAGGGAGGCAAATTTCAATTTATAAGGATGAAACATTTAGAAATTATAGTTGACTAAAAATATAATTGTGATAGTAGTGAGTTCTCTCTCAATTTAGATAAGAAAGAATCATAGTGTGGAGGAAGAGTGCTGGATTTGGAGGCAGACCTGGGTTTAAACCTTGGTTTCTTTGTTTAAAATCTGTGTAATCCTGGATGAGCCAATCTGCCCTGCTCTTACCTCATTTACTCAATGAGGGAGTAGGATTAGTGACCTCTTAGTTCCCTTTAAATTCTAAATCAATGCCTGTTTTACAGCAGCTATAAGATTACTTGTTGGGGATGTCACAGACAATTTTCCTGCTTCAGGGAGCTGACTTCTAACTCTCATTCAACCCCTATTAACTAATAATGTGTCCTGGATTGTGGAAGTAATTGAGTGAGTGGGAAAGAAAAGATCCTGATGTCATCAGAGAGAGGTAAAATTGTATTGGGAAGTACCTTTCTGTCTACACTGGTGATTTGAGATTAGTTGTTTAAAATAATTCTATTTCCATGAGGCTGTTCCTTAGCCCTCGGGGTTCTTTGATACATTGAAGGAGATCATACAAAAGGAAAACAAAATATTATCAACAGGCCACTGAATCATGAAATCATAAAATCTCATGGCTTGAAGGAACCTCAAAGATCATGACCAAGTCAAAGATCAAAGACCAAGTCCCTATGTGAATCAAGAATTCTCTCTACAACATTCCTGCAAAGTAGTCATCCTGTTTTCACTTCAGGAACTCTCATGTCTTCACAAGGAAGCCCATTTCATCATTGGGCGGGTTTAATTCTTGGGAAATTCATTATTATTCCTGAAATCTGTCTACTTGCATCTTCCCTCCACTGATGCAAGTTCTGACATTTGGGTCTTTTTCCACATAAAGGGAAGAAAGGAAGTTGTTTTATAACTCTCTTTAATTGAATTTCATTGATGAGAGCAAAAGAAGGAAGCTTTTCACCGTGATAGAGTCAAACATATAGAAGTAGAGGCAAAGACATCTTTTGAATGTTTGTATCCAGCCCAGAGGACTCTATGTAAAGACTACTGAAGGAGGGATGTTTCTAAAGTTTTTGCCTATGAAACTTTATTCCTTAACAATGGGCCATGAGTTGGAATGCTACAAACAGTGAAGAAATCCTGAGGAGTTTTAGCCAATGACCATTAAAGCTTCTACCTTGATACCTCAGCCTTGTAAGTGGGAATGGTTAAGCTTCACTCATGGGTGGATTTCTTATTTAACTCACACATTAAGAAAGGGAAATATTAGTATCTTGAATTGTTTTATGAGTAACCTTTTTATGTTATTAATATATGTATATATGTAACATACTTATCTATGTGTATATGTGTGTATATGTATATGTGTGTATATACACATATATTGATATATGCATGCATATATGTGTGTGTATATATATATATATATATACATATATATATGTATGTCAAAGTTGGAAGGTGCTTCTGAGGCAACGATGTCTATAACTGGAGAAGAAATCATTCAGCTTCCACTTCAGGGCCTTCAGTGATTGAGAAGTCATTATCACCTGTGGTAAGTCATTTTGCTTCTGGAAAGTTAAGATTGTTAGGAAGATTTTTCCATATAGAATCAAAAGCTGTCTCTCTTGTATCTTCCACACACTGATATAATCAACCTCTTTTGTCCGTTCTCCTTGGCAGAAAAGAAGAAGATGAAGAAGACAAAGAAGAATACGAAGAAGACAGAAAACGAAGACGTAGATGAAGAAGAAGGAAAAGGAGAAGGAGAAGGAGAAGGAGAAAGAAAAGGAAAAGGAGAAGGAGAAGAAGAAGGAGAAGGGGGAGGGGAAGGAGAAGGAGAAGAAGACTGCATTAAAAAGTATTATTCAGGGATAATAAGGTCAAAGGGTTCCTTCAAATTATCTTTGGATTATTCTTATAAAGTATTTCAGTTTAACAATAATAATTCTTGTTTATAAGACTCTTTAAAAATAAGAAATGACATGATCCTTTATAATACTAAATTTGAAAATGCTAACCTTATTCTAGTCAGCTTGTGTCTGCAAGTGTGTAATTAAAAACTCATTGTCTTCTTTTGCATTCTGAGTATAGGATCAAAGGTTCATAGATTTAGAGTTAGAAGGGACCTTAAAAGGACACCTAAGTGACCTCTCATTTTGTGGATGAGGAAACTGGGATGAAGAGAAATAGTTACTTGCCCAAATTTGCACAGGTAATTATTGATCAAGGTAGGATTTGAAACCTGTTGCTAGGACTCCAAACGCATTTCTCTTCCTTTTTTTTTCTTTTTTTATTAATTTATTTTGATTTATCAATAATCACTTCCATATGCTTTTGAGTTTAAAATTTTTTCTCCCCCTTCCTCCCCACCACCCTCCCCAAGATGGCACACAATCTGATATAGTCTATACATTTACATTCATATTAAACATATTTTCACATTAGTGATGTTGTAAAACCAATAGGAGGAACGATCAGAAAGAGGAAACAAAACTCAACAGAAGAGGAAAAAAATAGCAATTCAGCTTCCATAGTTCTTTCTTTGGGTGTGGATAGCATTTTCCATCACAAGACCTCTGGAGATGTCTTAGATCCTTGTATTGCCAGGAAGGGTTAAGTTTATCAATATTAGTCATCACACAATGTGGCTGTTATTATGTACAATGTTCTCTTGGTTCTGCTCACTTCATTCAGCATCAGACCATACAAGTCTTTCCAGGTTTTTCTAAAGTCTGTCTGCTCATCATTTCTTATAGCACAATAGTATTCCATCACATTCATATACCACAACTTGCTCAGTCATTCCCCAATTGATGGGCATTTCTCTTTCCATGATACAACGGGAACTGGATTATGTTGTTAGGACATGGGAATGTTCAGTACCATGTCCTAGGGTCTTACACATAGAAAGTACTTAATTTTTTGTTAAGGTGGATTAAATTAAATCTGAGGTGGCTTAGTGGGCAGAACTATTTGCATTGAAATTTGTTGAGTTTGATTTACTTGCCATTTTACAAAATGAAAACTTCACCCCCCAAATGGCAGAAACCAGGTCATCTTGGTCCCTTGTCACTCAAAGAGCTCCCTTGAATTCCCACTGTATGTGTTCTGAAGTACATCATAGAAATTATCAAAACTGGTGTTTCTATAGCTCTTTATGGTTTAGAAAATATTCTCAGAAATTAAAGCTATCTATAGTCATATGAAGAAATGTTCTAAATCACTATTGATTAGAGAAATGCAAATCAAAACAACTCTGAGGTACCACATCACACCTATCAGATTGGCTAACATGACAAAACAGGAAAATGATAAATGTTAGAGAAGATGTGGGAAAGTTGGAACACTAATGCATTGTTGGTGGAGTTGTGAACTGATTCAACCATTTTGGAGAGCATTTAGGAACTATGCTTAAAGGGCTATAAAACTGTTATAGCTTTGACTCAGCAACTGCTTCTGGGTCTGTATCCCAAAGAGATTAAAAAAAAGGGAAAAGGGCCCACATGTACAAAAATATTTATAGCAGCTCTTTTTGTGGTGGCAAAGAATTGGAAATTGAAAGGATGTCCATCCATTGGGGAATGGTTGAACAAGCTGTGGTATATGAATGTAATGGAATATTATTATGCTATAAGAAATGATGAGCAAGTGGACTTCAGAAAAATCTGGAAAGACTTATATGAACTGATACAGATTGAAATGAGCAGAACCAGGAGAACATTGTACACTGTAACAGCCACATTGTGTGATGAGTGACTTTGATAGACTTAGCTCTATTCAGAAATGCAAGGATCTAAGACATCTCCAAAAGACCCATGATGGAAAATGCTATCCACATCCAGCGAAAGAACTATGGAGTCTTATTGCAGATTCAAGCAGACTATTTGCTCTCCTTTTCTTTTGTTGTTTTGTTTCTTCTTTCTCATGGTTCCTCCCATTAGTTCTAATTCTTCTTTGCATCATGACAAATGTAAAAATATATTTAATATGAACGTATAAGTAGAACCTATACCAAGTTGCACACCATCTTGAGCTGGGGGGAGGAAATGGAGGGGGAGAAAATTTAAAACTCAAAATCTTATGTAAGTGAATGTTGAAAACTAAAAATAAATAAAATGATTGTTTAAAAAATTATAAAAATTAAAACAGAGTTTTCCTCAAAACTCTGCATAAGTATTTTGTCCTTGTTTGACAAATACAGAACACAGTGATCAGAGAGCCAAACTGACTTTTCAATTGTCACACAATAAATAATGGTTAAACAGTGAGGGATGGTTAGAGCTGGAAGGGAAATTTGCATCTCCAGCTCTCTTCCCAAAATTGGCATTGCATGCCTTCTTCTTAGTTTATATTACCAATGTCAATTGACTGAGGATTTTGTTATTACTGTTTTTGTGTACATGGATAATTGTACATTCCTTGAGGGGATGTTTCAATTTTTGATTATTTTCTTTCATATACTTGGTTCTGAGCACCTATGGTGGAGGGTGGGGGAGAGAAGGAACAAGATTTGTTGTCTACCATATGTCAGGCACTATGCTAACTGCTTCACAAATATTATCTCATTTTATCCTCATTACAACCCTGAGAAATAGTTTCTTTTATCTTCATTTTATAGTTGAGGAAACTGTTGCACAGAGAGGTTATATGAGCTAATAAGTGTCCTGATATGAACTCAGTTCTTTCTGGACCCAGGCCTTGGGCTCTGTCCACTGGGCCACATAGCTGACTCTTAGGCATTAGATATGTACATGGTGATTTAAGTAGCTTGATGGTGATGGTTTGTGCATCCTGTGTTCTGTAAGCATCAGACTAAATTTGGTGTATTATATTCAGTTTGGGGTATCCCATTTCAGAAAGGACTTTGATGTATGTGTATATGTATATGTATATGCATATGAATATGTATGTGTGTGTATATATGTATATATGTATGTATATATATATATATATAAAATGAGAAAAAAATCATGATTAGGGAAACATGATAGATGTCTTCAAGGGTTTGAAGGACTGTCAACAGAAGATATATTAGATTTTTTTGTTTGATTCCAAAGGACAAAATCAGGTGATGGATGAAATTTATAAAAGGATTCATTTAGACAAATTAAGGAAAATTTTCCTAATAATGAGAATCAATCAATGGAATGGATTTCCTTTGGAGGTAATCGATCTACCTCATTCAATATAATCAAGCCAAAGATAGAAGATTACTTTGGGAACATAATAAAGGGAGAATTATTTTTAGGTGTGGATTAGATGTGATGTACACTGAAATTCCTTCCACCTTTGAAATTCTGTGGTTCTAAATTTGGAAATCATGTGATTATCATTTCAGTCAAAACCTATCATCCTATGTTTTAAATGTGTCACTTTTCACTCATGGCATTAAAGGGTAGCCAAGTTTAGGCATTTAAACATCAACTTCCTCAGTAGATGCTTATGAAATCCGAACTTTCTCTTCTTTCTACTTTTTCATAGAATAGAATGGAATCTTGAAAGTTGTAAGAGAATTCAGAGATCATCTTTTACAATTCTTACCTGAAGTGTAAATCCCTTCTACAGTGATGACAGGTGATTCAAACTACTAAGGGCCTGTATGGGCCTTGGCCCATCAACCTTGGGAAAGGAAGATCCTTATGGGATCTGAGAAGGATTCAGACTGGAGAACTGGTGAAAGTTCTCTCACACCAGCCTATACACCTGCATTCCAGAAGGATGTTTATCAGGGTACAGTTGACAAAATGCCTTCCACATAATGCCTTGAGGAAGATGACCTCAAGTATTATTATCCTAGTTCTACAGAAGAGGAAACTGAAGCTCAGAGAGGTGGATACTATTTTCACTACATGATCCATATCCCACATAACACAATAGTATTGAAGGCAGGATTAGAACCCAACTAATTTTCAAAGGTCATGCTTCATAATTGCTTATGCTCTTCTCAATGCCTACTAGTTTATCAGTATTCTCAGTATATAGTCATCAGGATGATAAGATGATGTAATATTTGGTGGCATAGTCTACCACTATTATTCAAATATAACTCTTTTTTTGCTCCAGGCCCTTTAGGTCTCCCTGTTGTTCTCTCTAGTTCTTCAAGTCTAGCTGGAACCAAAAATATTAGTTGTTTTTGAAGGCAGTGAATTCCCCATCACCATAGATCTTAGTAGTTTGAATCACCTGTCATCACTGTAGAAGGGATTTACACTTCAGGTAAGAATTGTAAAAGATGATCTCTGAATTCTCTTGCTACTTTCAAGATTCCATTCTATTCTATGAAAAAGTGTCAACTACTGTAATTCCTGTGCTAAGATGGAGGACCACCAGACCTTTACCATCTCCTCTGACACTGGGCCCTAAGGACCATTAGGCTTTATCATCTGACCTGCAACTATGCCCTCTAGATCTCTGGGCAATACTTTGCCATTGTATCTCAAGGACCATTGGGCCTATACATCCATGCTGTAGTTGACCATTTCCTTATGTGCTGTCTTCTCCAATCAGAATATAAGTGCTTTGACAAAAGGGACTATTTCATTTTTCTATTTGTATTCTCAGAGTTTAGCACAGAGCTTGATCCACAGTAAACACTTAGTAAATGTTTCTATTTCATTCCAAACCACACAGAAATATGAGTTATTCTTAAACAAGTCAGTCACATGAGTGTTGCCATCTTTTAAACAGTCTCTGCCACCTAGTATTCAGTACATGACTGCAACTGTCTTTACAGAGGTTGTAGCATATTGTTTTTATTCTTTCATTTGTGAGAAAATCTTCATCCTTTGTTTCCAGAAGAAGGAAATGCAGTATAATGGAAGGAGTGTTAGACCTAGGACCAGGATATTTTGTATGAATCACAGGTGCTCTGTGTATATGTGGACAAGTCATTGCATTTATCTGGCCTTGGTCGGTTCACCTGTAAAACAGATGAACTAGATTAGAAGCAACAGACCCTCCTTTGGCAGCCCAGTGAAGCCTATGGATCCCCTTTCAGAATAATTTTAATGTTTTTTTTTAATTTTAAAATAAAATACACAGGATTACAATGAAAATCAAGAGTTATTTTTACCTGTTGAAGTTCATAGATCCCTTGAAATGTATCCTTGGATAGTTGGTTAGGACCCCCAAAACCAGGTTAGGGCCTCCTGGTCTATATGATTTCTCAAATCCCTTCTCAAATTGACCCAAACAAGGCCATTGTGTTATCATTTTTGAAATGAGGCAAAAAATAAGTGTATGGGTGACCAAATATAGAAATGGTACTTTTTCTTCAATATCGGGTCATACTATAAAGGTTAATAAGACTTATTTCTTGTGTATCTCACCATTTGGGTCTCAAGACCCAAAGTAGTCATCATTGGCCTTATTGGAATAAGTGTATACTTTCGCTTAGGGAACTAATTATGAAGGGGACTAGTTTGAAAAGGAAAAATCATTTAGGTAAATAAACTGTAGTCTGTTAAAAAGAAGATCAGTATTGTGTGGTGCAGCATTGCAAAAGAAGAAAAGAGCAGAAATCTGATAATCAGGAGAAATTGATTTTAATCCTGGCTCTGCAACTAACTCATGGTATGACAGATTGACTTCCCATACCTGAACCCCAATTTCTGCATCTGTATAATAAGAACATTGGACTAGATAATCCTTATTGTCTCTTTCAACTCTATCATTCTATGTTCTATTTTCAAACATGTTGGAAGGTCCCTTCCATCTCTAAAATTAAATTATTCTTGTGTCTTATTCACAGTAAGTACTTAAATGTTTATTGAATAATAATCCTCATAGTGTGAATATTTCCAGGTGAAAAGTAGGAATATATAGCTCTGGACTTTAGGTCTCCAGAGTTTGGGCAAGCCACCATCGCCTTTTTTTGGTTCTCAGATTTTTTCATCTTTAAAATGAAAGTGTTGTACTATTGTCATTCAGTCATTTTGCAGTCATGTCTGACTCCTCATGACTCCACTTGGGGTTTTCTTGGCAAAGATACTGGAGTGGTTTACCATTTCCCTCTCCAGCTCATTTTAGAGATGAGGAAACTGAGGTAGATGGAGTCAAGTGACTTTTTCAGGGTTACACAGCTAATAAGTTTCTGAGGTCAGATTTGAACTCAGGAAGAAGAATCATTTTGACTCCAGGCTTGGATACACTGCACTAACTAGCTGTCCTGGGTGCTGTACTTGATAAACTATAAATTTACTCTGAAAGCTAAATTCTATTGTTTTATCACCTAATGAGTTTCCAGAATCAATGAGAACCTAAGTGAATTGTGTACAGGACTATCAACCAAAAAAAAAATTGATTCTGTTTCTTTTAGTCAGTCAAAAAAAAAAAGTTTAAATACAAGTCATCTTATGTCTCCACCTCCAGTACAATTCTTGAAAATTTCTAGCTAATAGCTGCAAAGATCTGTAGCTATGTAGATATGTTATTTCATCTGTCTATAATTTGATCAATAATAACTCCAGTTACTATCAGTAAAACTAATCTCTATTTTCACTAACAGTAGACATTTAAAACAAAACAAAACAGTATTAGATGTTCTTCTCTCTCTCTCTCCACACACACACACACACACACACACACACGTATGTATATGTATATGTATATGTACATATATACCCATCTCTAAGTCCAAATTTTTGATCACTGAGAGATTAAGTTGACTTGTACATGTTAACAGGGGCTGGCCTTGAACCTACGTGTTCCTGAGTACAAATTCTGCCTTTTAGACACTATGATATACTACCTTTCTAAAGAAGAAACTAGGCCCTTATCTTGGCAGATATTTGGTTCATACATTTTCTATATTGATAGTATAGGTTTATTTTGCTATTTCTATTTCTCAGTTTCTATCTGTTACGCATATATCTGCATACACACCTGCATATATACACCGTTAAAGGATCAAATATAAAATATAGGTCACACCTCTTCCCCCAAATGGATGGGTTAAAACTTTAGGATAGCCTACAGTCAAGGTTGGTTTTCTAACAAGATGTTCATCTCTCTCTCTCTGTCTTTCTGTCTCTTTCTCTCTCTCTCTCTCTCTCACACACACATACACACACACACACACACACACACAGAGTTGTTTTTTATTTCCCTTTTCAAGAGATCTCATTTTAAAGATAGGACCCATATTCATGGATTATCTACTTCAAATCAACATATATAAAATCATGAGATTTAGTACTGACAGTAACATTAAGCCCTAATTAGGTTATCTCTGTCATATTACATATGAGGAAACAGAGGCCAAGAGAGGTGAACTGATTTTCTGAACCAGTTCTGCTAGTCAAAACCAGCAGGGCCAAGATTCAAAGTCAGTCTGCCTTCAAATCCAGGGCTTCTTCCATTTTTATCAAATTAGAATATATATATATATATATATATATATATATATACACGTCTGTATGTATATGTATAGCATAGATACATTTATATATTTATACATATATGTATATGAGCACACATGTTGGTGTGTCTATATGTATATAATTATCTGTGTGTATGAATATAAAATATTTATATATATATGACAAAGTCTTTCCAAATGAGGCTACCTTGAGTTCCTAGAAGTCTGACAATACACATACTATTATTTATGAGATTAGCATGTATTTTCTACATGAAAGTAATATAAACTCATAAATCAGTTGGACTTTATAATAATAATGTCTTTACAACAAAGACAGCTACCCCAGTGAAAAAGAGGCACTGGGGGATCTCAAATCATTGCATTGCTGAACTATTTATTATTGCCAGTATTTTTATCAGTTGGTTTAGGCAGCACATTGGATATTTTTTTTAAAAAAAATCTGGTTATTTAAATGGACAATATTTGTTGGATTCATCTTGGCTTTATAGCCAATGGCTCTGAGGGCCTTCAAATGATCACACATTGACACATATCACAGACAGGTTCATAGACATGCAATGGCAAGACTGATGTGTTCATGGGAATGGATGCATTTGGCCAAGATGAGGACATTGTTATAAATTGTGAGCCTTTCTCCTGGGTGAACATGCATCATAAGATCCATAGTGCTGGACATTCAGAGAGATGTATGACTCCATGGGCCCTCATAGGTATCATTTTCTTCTAAAAAGAAAGAAAGTCAGAGATTGTATATCATCACTAGGGAGATGACTGCTTGTAATCAACTTTAGACAAGAGCCAGGAGTTGATTCGAAGGAACTTGGCTCCAGTTCTGGCTCTAGCATTTACTATCTGTGCATACTTGGATGAGTCACTAACCTTTATTGGGCCTCAGTTTCTTCATCTCTCAAATCAAAGGACTGGAACACATGCTCCTGAAGGTTTTTATATATTGACATTCTAAATTCTAAGGACCCTTTAATCTGTAGCAATCTTCACACTCAAGATCTTTTCAGTTTTAACATTCTATTTTCTACTGTTACTTCAAGCTCTAACATTCTATGATTCTATGATTTACCTTTTGGTAACAACTCACTGCTATGGGCTTAATGGAATACAAGTCACAGGGAAGAATCATCTCTACACTAAAACAATGTCCCAGAGTTTTGTAGCATAGGTACTTGGAGCCCAGTCTCACTGAATTTTTCTTGAAGGTGTGTTTCCACTTTTAATGAATGGAATTCTTTCAGGGTAAGAGCTGGAAGCCTTTGATCTCCATCGGCTTCCATAAGAAATATCCTCTGTCATGGGCTTTTAATTACTTCCATTTAACTCTATTTTAAAGCCACACATTTAGCCAGCATTCAGTATTCTCAGTTCTTTACTGGGAGAAAGACCAAACCAATGATGTTTGAAATTTCCTTTCTTGTTGAAATGACCCCTGTCCTCAAAGTGTTTTTGAGCTGGCAAGGAGCTTCAAGCCATTCTAGTCAAAAGTCCTTATTTGAAAGATAAGGAAGCTAAAGCTCATAGAGGTTGAGTGACTTGCCTATGATCATCCAGCTAATAAGTAGTAGAATTAAGACTTGAATCGGGGTCTTCTGAGACCCAGTGCATTGCTGTCTGCTCTGAACTCATCTTGTCACTTTGCCATCTCCTTATCTGTTGTCATCTGAGTTTTTAGTACTTTTCTGAAGGCAAGATGACGCTGTAGGGTATGCTCATTGTAATTGGGTTAAGATTTCAATTCTTCATCCCTCAATTTGGATGCTTTTGTTCCTTTATGAAGGAGGAGCAGTTGGCCATTTTAATGGTCCTTCCCTTTTTTTTTTTTCATTTCTTCCCAGTAGCATTAGGTGGTAAGTTGGCATTTCTTTGGATGATTCCAATAGTGCCATCCAACCAATGTATAGTAGGCTCTACTTTGAGTATAGTGATTCCAATTTCTTGTAAGTAAATATCCCTGACTGAAAACAAAGATGTAAACATCACCAATGACAAAAGTATGATTTAGACCAGCAACTTAAGTAGGGATCCAGAAAAAAGGTACCTGGACCAACTGGCCTGATATACTCCTCTTCATGGGTATTTTTACTTGCAGGATACTTAGGATCAATGATGAACTACCTTATTCCCTACCCTCCCTCATGTTCCCATCCCCACCAAAAAAAAGTGTTTTTTTTGTTTGTTTGTTTTTTTAAGAATACCCCTTTAACCATGTATGAAAAGGAATGAATGGAATGGAAATCACATTTTTTTTTTAAACAGAGATGGCACAAAAGAATTTATAAAGGATTCTTTGCACATAAATAATCTCCAGTTCTACACACACAAAAAGAGGTTTTAACCTGAGTTCTGAAATGTTTCTATGAACTTATGTCAACTGACAAACACTCAAGCTGGTAATGCTTTGGACAAATTGAGTTAAACAGGGGAGGAAGCCATTGTTCTATGCTATTAAGATTATGACACTGGTCCCATCACCTCTCTCCCAACACTTGTTTATTTTTCTTCTTATTCTTGTGAAGTATTTGGAATGTGACTTCAGGTCACCAGGCAAATGATAACCTACAATTTGGTAAATGATGGTTTGCTTGGCTTTCCAAAACCGACATAGGAGCAGCTTCAACATCTGTAACCATTCCCGTATGGCCTTGTCCTTTCCACTTTCCACCTAAAATGCAAATGGGGCTCCTATTTCAATGTTTACCATGGGCCTCCCGTCTAAAAAGCTGTATGTTTCAGCTAAGGGTCTCGATGATACTGAAAAAAGTGCACTGGTTGCTTTTTGGGGTATTACACAGGGCCCTAATTGAGTCCCCTAAAGCCATTATTTGAAGTAGTTGAGTCCTGTGACCAGGAAAAATTTCTCCAGGAACAGTTCAGAATCCAGCACAGCTATATGGGCAGCTCGGCCAATCAGGGCATTGGCAGTGTTGGGCAGAGCATGGAATACGTTGTGTCGAATTACAGTGCAATCCTTGGCCTCAACCAGAGGTTGGAGAAGGTTGTTGATCATCTCAACATAAACTGGACCTGAAAATTGGGTAGAAGAAGAGGTCATTCACAATATAGCAGTAACTGCTTAATAATTTTCTACTTGTACTAAAAGTGCTTCAGTCAACTTTTAACATAGGTGAAATCAGTAACTCTTGAACAGGGTCCCTAAAACTTTTTGTGTAATGGACCCCTTTGGCCTACACACCTATTTAATGATTCTTTTTTAGCACACCAGGAAATATACAGGATTACAAAGGAAATCATATTAAAATATAGTTACCAAATATATAGATTGTATGTATGGATGTATGTATGTATGTATGTATGTAGTTGTAGTTTACATCCCTTGCTCTAGAACTGTAAGTTCTACAAAGCATGTTTCTTTTTAAATATTTTTAAATTTTTTTATTTTTATTTTCAGTTCCAAAATATCTCCTGCTTTCTGCCCCATCTGCCACCCATAGAGATGTCAAGAAATATGATACATATGAAATCATCCAAAATATTTTCACATTAGCCACATTGAAGGAGAAAAATAATATGCTTCAATCTGTGCTCAGAGTGCATCAGTTCTCTCTCTGGAGCGGATAGCATTTCTCATCATGACTCCTTTGGTATTGTTGTGGATCATTGTATTCATCAGAGCAAGTAAGTCTTTCACCTTTGAATATCCTTACAATATTGTTGTTACTGTGTATAATGTTCTCCTAGTTCTGCTCACTTCTCTTACAAAGTACATTACTCACAACTACCCTACCTTGAAGGTAGCATGGTAGAGTTGTGATTATTTTAGAAATGAGGAAAGCTCAAGCTTAGAGAGGTAAAGACATTTTTTTAACTTCACATAGCTATTGAACTCAGGAATCAGGACTTGAACCCAAGCATTTTTACTTCAAGATTACTGCTTCTCCTTCTACACCACACAACTTTACATATCCCTATTAAATTCTATACATATTTCGGATTCTGTTGACAGCTGGGCAATACAAGGGATAACCATTGGGAATCCGATTGGCTGTCATTATGTTTTAAGAAGGTAGAGTGAACAGCTAGTCAGACATGGTATAACAAAACCTTAGCCAAGAATAAGAGAATAAAAGAGGCAATATAGTATAGCAGATAGACAGCCAGCCTTTGATTCAGGAGGTAAGCCCTGATGTTAGAGCTGCAACACCTGTGTTCAAGTACCAATTCAATCATCTGCTAGCTATGAGATCTTGGCTCAAGAGGCAATGTGATACAGAGGAAGCACCTCTTAACCCCCCTTAGTCTCACTTTCTGTTCAGTAAAATGTGTGGTTAAAATAGATGGTCCAACTACTGGAACTCTTCCACATCTAAATCTAAAATTAAATGATGCTGAGTCACTAGAACTCCCTAAAGTTTAGTTTCCACATATATAAAATGAAAAGAACACTTTCCCTGGACCTGATTTCCCTTTGGAAATTGCAAAATTCTTTTTAATAACTTCAAGATTCTCCCTGAAACAAAGACCCATCTTTTTAGTACAATATTCTATTTTTATTGGTGTGTGGCTGCAAGTCATGGAATGTCATGATTCCTGAAGAACTGAAATCAACAATCATACGAAAGGCAATGTAGAGATGGATGGTAGGATTGAGTAGGGTGGAACACATACTAATCAAAGGGTGATGAAGGAGAAATGGAATGAAGGATGTTATCAAAAAGATGTAATAGTAGAAAAAAAAAAAAGATGAATTGTGCCCATGACAAGAAGGAAAGGGATAACTACTGTATGGGACCCATGTTCAATCTTCATGAACTTAGAAGAAAGCATAGAAGAACCCCAGTATGTTGGGTGGTCTACCAGTGATGAAATCAAAGGTGAATATGGACAAGAGATTCACAGGATGTCAAGGAATGTATAGGCTGCAATCTGTATTACTAAAGGCAATATCCACATTTATGAAATTCTAAATACATTTGAATAATACTTTCCCTACTAAGAATGGTTCTCTTGTGGGATCAAATGGATAAATAGATATGAAATTATCAAGAAGCAGTATAAAAATATGGAGTGTTCTTATTCCAGCACCACAGACACATTGAATTCCGACACAATGGGCCCACTCCTTCAATCAATCTATAAACCAACCAAGCACTCATGAAGCATCTACTAAGTGTCTAGAATTATACTAGGCTGCTTTAAAAGTTATGATGGAACAAGTCAATGGCCAGATTCAAAATAGTAAGGAGTATCAGTTTGAAACAGAGGATTTTGGTCCACTGGTCCATTTGTCATTTCTGAAGAAAGGAGTTCATATAGCAAAATTCTATATTACTGCTGAAGAGGCATCTCACTGAGAGATAACCTAATGTAGTGGAAATACACTGAACTTGAAATTAGAGAACTTGAGTTCAAATCCCAGCTCTTCATCTAATTAACCTTATAACTTAAAATATGCCACTAGATTTCCTGGGCCCATGATTTTGTCATCTGTAAAATGAAGGGATTATATTATATAACCTTATGATCCCTTATCTATACTTCAACACTCAAATGGACCCATAATCTAACTAATAGCTGTAATTCCTTCATATTTGCTCATTCCACAAGATTCTTGTCTAAGAGCCTTTAATCCAACATGACTAAGGTCTTTTCTTGGTTCTCCCACTTTTTTGTGGATATCCGGATAACACTCAGCTTGCTCATTAGTTATTTTTTCTTACTGCATGGTTGGCTACTTTTTTTCTTCTGTGCTTATATGTCTTAGATGCAAGTCAATATTAGAAAATTAGCTCATTGCAAATAGGGATTGTGCATTCTTTGTGTTTGAATCCCAGTGCCTGGCACAGTGCTTAACTCACAGTATGCACTTAATAAATGCTTCCTTCTATGACTGATGTAATATTGTTTGTGGCAGATTAAACTATCCTCATATAGTTTTCCACTGTTCTTTGACCCATCTACCAACCTGATCCTCTTGAGATTTTTGGAATTCCATAATTAATATAAATGCTAAATGCTACTTTTTTAAGCAAATAAAAAACTATGAGCATTAGTGGATAAAGCTGCCTGTTTTACATATCTGTTGCAAAAGTTCATCGTTTATTATCTCATATAATAAGGCTTTGCTTATGTCGTCAGCTGGAGGTTCCAGGGCAAGCAACTGGAATCATTTTTATTTAACATACTCCTGCACTCAAAACAAGCAAGGCCTGACAATATTGTAGGACATAACCTACCTGTATGCCTGTCCTTGAGGGCCATTTTACACATTTCAATCCTTGCTGAATGAAATGGCACGTACCGATCTTGAGGAGAAGCAACCAACACAACATTTTTAAAGTACTGAAGGCCTAGAACAAAGGGGAGAAAATATGCTTTCTTTTTTATAAGGAAGGAATAAAAAATTCATATACTATTCATTTTCTGGATTATAAAGACAGAGTAGGCATTATTAAATGTTTTTTGTTCGTCTAAGAATCTGATGCCTCCACACCATGACAATGGCAGAATCATAACCTGGGGAATTTATGTGATGTTATTACCATATTTAAGGGGTTTGGACTTTAGAGAAAAAAGTCCTCACTGTTCCCTGAGTTATTCATAGTATAGTGAGGGGGAAGGTACTCAGAAGCCTGAAGGGTTGGAGGTGTCCACTATCATAGAAGCAGTTCTCAAATATGAGGGCTTATTTTGCATCCTCACACCCTACCCTCCCTGAAGAGGCTTCTTATTTTCCCATGGCAAAAGAGAAGGGAGGGAGAACAACACCTCTTGTGTCTTTCAGAACTCCCGTTCCCATTACACCTTTGGAAAGCATGTTTTTCTAGAGTGTTGGCTTGTATATTATGCTAGGATATGACCCAAGGGACCGAATTCAATTTCAAAAGTATCTATTGAATGTCTATTGAATAGTATATGTTGTTTCAAGTACCAGGTGAGATACTACTACTAAGTTGTGTTCATTATCATGTTAGTTTAAAGGCAGTACAGGAATAAAGATACTGATGTAAATAACTGCGTGTACCTAATGCTAAAACTAATACTAATAGTTAGCATTTATATAGCACCTCCTATTGGCCAGGCATGGTAATGAGTGCTATTTATAAAACCTCATTTGATAACTTACAATAACCCTGGAAGGTTGGTGCTATTATTATCCCCATTTTACAGATGAGGAAACTAAGACAGAGATTAAAAGACTTGTACAGGGTCACACAGGTAGAAAGTGTCTAAGGCCAGATTTGAACTCAGGGCTTCCTGACTCTAGGACCAGAATTCTATCCATTGAGCCGCCTAGCTGCCTCATATAAAATAAAACTTGATAAAAAAAAATAACAAAATAAAACATACCTTTAGAGAGGTACAGCACAACCATATATTTTGTGAGGTCTGGGGTCTATGATTACTGAGAAGTAGAATCAAGGAAGACTTCATGGAGGACTTAATGTTAGATGGTAGTTAATTTTTTCTGTTATTCTATTTATAAGAAGATGATTTCAATCCTGGACATTTCCATTATAGCTATCTCTTTGCAAACTACTCTTGTATGCCACTATATTCTCTGAACCAGAGACCTCATGAATTGGGACTTAAAACATCTCAACTATGGAACTTTCCATCTGGAGACCTTGCTATCTACAGCCTTGCTTTGCATTCTAGTCCAGCCATCTTCTTCCTGCATTCTTACTTGTCACCATACATGGACCCTATATCCTGACCCCAACACATATACACTTTCTAGCTCTGGAAATGTAATTAATTTAATATTGCCACTGTTACTGCAAATGACATGTCAAGAAATTCCCCTATGGCTCTACTCACCACCCTTGGGACTTCTCAAATCTAAACATTAGTTTAGCACTTGTTTCCCCTGTCTACCACACCCCTGTATGTGTGTCTCACTCTATTGGAAAATAAACTTCTTGAGGGTCTCTCTCCTTTATTTTTATCATTAATATTTAGCAAGTACTTGTTAAATGAGATATTTGTAGAGTGTTTAGCACAATGTCTAAAACATAGCAGGCACTTAATAAATTCTTGTTCCTTTTCCCTATTACATAGGGCTTATTAAATGCTTTTTCATTCATTCCTTTTTTTAATCCATTGAACCATTAGGACCACTTCTTATTTACTTTTTCTTGTTTTATATGTTATTATTATTATTTTTCTTTTTTTAATATCACTACCTTTTTGCATTGACTTTTCTCTCTTACTGCCTCATATCCTGCCCCTTACAAGAAACAAGGATGATCTAGCAAAACAAATGAGCACATCGGTCATGTGTGAATCTCCACACATCTATTCCATTCTTTTTTTAATGAGAAGCAAGTGGCATGTTTCATTTGGTTTCACTTCCATGGCCTCAGCTTCCTTCTAATTCTCCTCCTCAGACATATATAACAAAGCAGCCCACCTGTCTTTTGACTCAGTTGGTACAGGAAACATTTGCGCAAATCTGTGTTGTCTCTGAAGGTCAGCTGTAAAAGGGACCCAGATTTCTTCAGCTTTTGCATTAGCCACAAACCTAGTAAAACAGAAACAGGATCAAGAATTCATTTCTTTGCATTCTCTATGGTCTTACCCATAACATAAGGGGTGAGGGACACTGGAAATGCCCCTTATGTTCAGAGGTCATTATTTTGCTTTGCAGGAGTAAAAGGCAAATGGAAAGCTTACTAGCTTCATAAATCTAGAGTTAGAAGGGACTCATTCAGTCCAACCTTCTCTTTCTAAAGATGAGGAAGTTGAAGTACAGAGTGGTTAAGTACAGGGATATGTAAGGACAAAGGAGTAATAAGTTTCAAAGCTAAGATCTTTATACCAACTCTGATTGTGGAACTAGTGTTCTTTTGACTTTGAATTTGCTAATAAATGTCTGAGGCAGGCTTTGAACTCCGGTTTTCTGGCTCCCAGTTCAAATCACTATCTACTATACCACTGAGCCCTCCCCATTCTTGGCCAAATCTTCTAACCTCTCAAGAGTTTGATTTACATAGATGTGAAACTGCAATATCCTCTTACAGGGCTCAAATAAGATAGCAAATGTGATAAAAATCAAAGGAAAAAATATGCAAAAACATTTTGCAGACATTATAGTATTATATAAATGCTAGTTATTAGAGCAGTTGTGAGAAAAGGGGCAACACCTTCATACATCTATAACATTTTTTTTTTAAGAATTTCAAAGCCCCTTCCAAGCAACAATCATGAATGGTAAGTAGTACACATATTATCATATCCATTTTATAGATGAAGAAATTGGGGGGAGAGACAGGGTGTGGGGCAGTTTTAAGTAATTGTCCATGGTTATGCAGCTTATTCTTTCATCTATAAAATGGAGATAATAATAGCACCTACCTCCAAGGTTATTGTGAAGATCAAATAAGATAATATTTGTAAAGTGCTTTGCAAACCTTAAAGGCCTGTGTAAATGACATCTATTATTTTATTTATTTATTTACATATTTGTTTGTTTATTAAGATTTCTAGGCAGGAAATTAATCCAGACTACCTGAGTCCAAGTCTTCCTCTAATATCTCATCATGGCACATGGAAGTAATTGTGTGCTTGTGAAGTCTACTTCAAGGGAATAAGAGAATTGGCAGGCCCTAACAGATAGGGGATGGAGTCAGTACTGAATTGAAAAGGGATATGGCTAAGTAAAGGTTTACCTGTACTAACAAGAGTACTATTGTTGTACAGTGTCCCCAAGTGCGGCCCAGAGAGAGAAAGAAAGGTATGTAGCTTGTTGAGGTAATACCGAAAACGAGGCCGAGTCAATACTGATCGGATGATGATGTTGCCAAGGGAATGGCCAATAAAGCTGTTTGGAAAAACCAAAGGAAATGACTTCATTAGACTGTGATCTCCTTAGATCTGGATACTCATGTATGCGTAGCACCTATCACAGTGCCATGAACATAGTAGATGTTTAGTCAATGTTGAAATGAATCTTGTTCAATAAATATGCATTTCAGTATCAGTCCTCTCAGGCTATCCAACAAACAGTGATAAATAAATATTATCTAAGTCATCTTTTCCTTACTTCTTCACCTGGAGTGTGTTTTTACCTGATTCGAGAAATGGACAGATTATACAACTGGATATGCTGAATGATCTCATCTAGCAATCGGTCTGTCATTGTGTCAAAGTCAGCAAAAGTGTCACTCTGAAAGAAGAGAAAGCACAGAAGGGACTTATGAAGTTACAACAATGAACCATGACCCCAGACCATAAATTTCTTTTGCGATTGCCCAATCACATCATGGTGTACTGTGGATAGGGTTCTAGAATAGAAGTAGGAAAATATAGATAAAGCTACTCGTCTACCACTTACTACCACTTTATGATCCTGGCCAAGTAACGCCACGTCTGTGAGACTCAGGCACTTCATCTCTAAAATAGGAAAGTGGGAATAATTATATTTATATTCTCTGCCTCATAGGAGTATGAGTAGACTGGAAGTATTTTACTAGAGAAGAGATGGGGTGCGGTATGAGAGATACGAGACATTCTTCCAAGTATTTGAGGGGCTGTCCATTGAAAGCAAGATTAAACTTGTTCTTGGATTGAAAGGGCCAAATAAAAAGTCATAATTAGAAGTTACAAAGGCTCAAATATAGGCTTGATTTAAGGTGCAGGCAGGGGGGATATGCGTGTGTACATACATGTGTCTATACATACACATGTGTATATAGATGTATATTTTATGTTTCCTTTTTATGTATAAATGTATATGTGTACGTATAGACACATGTATATATGTTTTGTGTGTTTCTTTTTTATATATAAGTACATATGAATGCATGTGTATATATAGATATACACACATTTCCTGTCTCTGCATTCTACATGACTGGGGAGAAAAATTGGAAAACAGAGGAGGCCATGAAAATGAGACCAATTGAATGTGAAGTGATGGAATAGAAGTGTAGAATTGGGCATATATATTCAGACATGACCAATGTACTCCTTTGTTTTGCTTAATTATCCTTGTTTTGTGCAACGGTTGGGTTATACGGGAGTTAGGGGGAGGAGTCAGTGCAAAACAACAGTGATATTAAAAAAAATACACATACACACATGCACACACATATATATGTATGTATATATACTACATAATTTATATGCTATCCAAAAATGGGATTACCTAGTAGTTTGTGGCTCTGCCTCACTAGATGTCTTCAAGTAAATACTAGTTGGACATTATATAGAAGAGTTCATGTTTGCATGTGAGAAGCAGGTAAGGAGATTCTATGGTTCCTTCCTGAGGTTCTGTGATTCTCTGATCATTTAATGCAGCCCCCCCCCATATTACAGTAAGGAAACATAATTTGCCCAAGATCATATAGGCAGACAAGAGAGGGACCCAGATTTGAGCCCAAGTCATCTGATTGTAAATCCATTGCTCTTTCCACACCAAGGTATTACAACATTTTTTTTAAAGCTTACACAAAATTACTGACATTAGTGGCAGAATGAAATAAGTGTTTAACTTCTAGAATCCCCAGTTAATCATCTTGTTTAAAGATGTGGGTTTGTTGCTCCAATGGGAATCAGAATCAATTTCCAACCTAAGTAGATATGCGAGAAATTATCATCAAGTACGGATGCAGACACTGTTGGAAAATATACCTCTAGCAATGAATGCTTTCGTGAGTCAACATGCCTTGCTAATGTCGGCCCACTCAAAGGATTCCCCACTAGGGACGATTCACTCAGCACTCTTCAAGATGAATAGATGCAGGAGGCAGATGTAATTTATAAGGTTTCTGCTGTGGGATAATAGAATCACAGAATCTCAGAGTTGGAAGGGGCCTCAAGGTGGGGTCCAAACCATAACTGAACAAAAACCCTCCTCAAGTGGTCACCCAGATTCTATTTGAAGCTCTCCAGTCAGGGGGAACACATTACCTTCCTAAATAGCCCACTCTATTTGTTATTTTCCTCCTGCATCAAGACCAGATTTGACTTTTTGCCCCTCTTTTCTACTGCTGCTGGTTCTGTACTCTCACGCCAAGCAGAAAATAGTCTAGTCTTTTTCCACATTACAGCCCTGCATGTATGTAAAGAGAATGATCATGACCCTACCCGTGTTTTCCCCTAGGTCTATCCTCCAGGCTAGAAATCCAATGTCCCATCAGCTAGTGCTCATAGGTCATCTTCTCATTTATCAATAAGTATAATGGCGATGAATCTGTAGTTCATGACATTTAAGAATTGAAGGAAATAGCAATATTTAGCTTTAATTCCTGCCTTTACTATCTTCTTACACCTTATATCACTACCCCCTGCTCCAGCCCCCGATACACACACACACACACACACACACACACACTGCAGTCCAATGACACTGGCTTTCTTGCTGTTCTTTGAACAAGACATTCCATCTTTTAGCTCTGGGCATTTTCAATGACTGTCCCTCAAGGATGGAATGCTCTCCCACCTCTCTTTTAATTCCAGTGCCTTCCCTCTTGTAATTATTTCCTATTTATCCCTTATATAGTTTGCTTTGCATATATTTGTTGGCATGTTGTCTTCCCCATTAGATTGTTAGATTGTAAGCTCCTTGAGGGCAGAGTCTGTCTTTTGCCTCTTTTTGTATCCCCAGCAATCAGTAAAGTGCCTGGAACATAGTAGGTACTTAATAAATGTTTTTTGATTGATTTGTCTCTGCTTCCTCATTTTCCTTGCTTTGTTTAAGTACTAGCTAAAATCCTGCCTTCTATAGGAAACTTTTTTTCATCTCTGTTAATTCCTGTGTCTTTCATCTGTTGGCTATTTTGTTTATCCTGTTCATTGTCTGTTTGTTACATAGTTGTTACCATGTTATCTCCATTAGACTCTGAGCTCCTTGAAGGCAAGAATTGTCTTCTACCCTTCATTTTCCCAGAGCTTTGGACAGTGCCTGGCACATAATAGGCACTTAATTGTTGTTGTTGTTTGTCCTTCATTCTTAAAGAGGACCATGTCCTCTACAAGGTGATGCCTTGACTTGCAAGTGAATTGGATGTAAGTGAGAGAGGGCTGTGCAAAGTCCCCAGCCTCACATTCTCTTCTGGAGCCATCTGGGTTCAGTGGCAAGACATAGATCAGGATGACTGGAGATGGCCCTGGATGCAGTGGGAGACCTTAGCTTTTTAAAGCTAAGGTCTTTCTGAGTTTTCATTTTGACTGAGGTAATGCCCATTCAGTGATTAAGGCTAGCTAAGAAATGAGCCCCTTTTTACCTAATAAAAAAAATCAATCTGGGAGGGGAAGACCCTCAGAGTTTCTGGACAAAACAGAAACAATTACTGTTTACATTCGCTCTGAGGTATGAGGGCCAACTAAGTGGAGCTTGGACTGGGACCTATTGTTAGTCAATCAATGAGAGCCAGAGTGAATTGGGTTTAAGGCATGGTCCTTAAAAAATTAGAATTGAACAAATGGAAGTCAATGACTTTATGAGAAATCAAGAAACAATAAAACAAAACCAAAAGAATGAAAAAATAGAAGACAATGGCCACTGGGGGGTTGCCACCTGACATGTCTACCCAGTTCTGCAGATGTAGTCAGTACAGGGACCCAACACATCCACAAGAACAAGGGAATTAGCCTGTGATGCACAAGTTACCACATTAATTATCTCTCTTAATTCTAGTGTCTTCCTTCCGGGGGTTATTTCCCATTTATGCTGTATATAGCATGTTTATGTGTAGTTTTTTGCCTATTATCTCTCCCATTAGACTGTGAGAGTCTTTAGAAAAGGGACTGACTTCCATTTTCTTTGTATCTCCAAGTGCTTGGCACAGTGCCTGGTAAATAACAGGAACTTAATGAATGGTACTGACTGATATGTTCAGCTATCTGGTGCTTCCTTTGAATATACTACTAATGAAAGATTCCATATCCATATCTGGCCCATGGCTGTAGCAAAAGTCGCAGGTCCTTGACATTCCTAATTTATAAAATGGGCAGAATAATATTTGTACTACCTTTCTCTCAAGACTGACCCAAAGGAAAATATAAAGTTCCTCTATCTTAAAATGCTATAGAAATGTTAGTTGTAAATTGCTTATGTTATCTCCAATTTACCCAGTCCATATTTTGTTTATATACATTTGTTTGCATGTTGCCTCCCCCATCAGACACTGAGCTTCTTGAGAGCTGGGATTTATTTTTGTCTTTCTTTGTACCCCCAGGACTTAGCATGGTGCCTGAGAAAAGTAACCTCTTAACAAACTCTTGCTGCCTGACTGAACGGCTGACTAACCATTCTCTTCATCATCTTATCACTCTGACCATCCTACCTGATTCCTCTCAGACATCAAGAAGTCCAATTTTCCTCCAGGAAGGCCCAGTTCAATAAATGTCTTTACCAGGCGGAGGTCTGCGCTGTTACCTGGAAAGGATATATGCCCCCAGATCCCATAAATAAATTTCAAAAGAAGAAAAGCAAGTTGTTTTTCTTTATTGTTCTTTAATTTTAAATTTTAAAAAAAGAGACTATTCATTAAACACATAAGGCATCTGAAAAATGGATATGCAGAAAAAACATGTATTTAAGAATGTTCTCATATTCTGCCTCACTACCTCCTCCTAGTCCCCTGACACTATTTTTCTTTATTATCTCCCTCAAACATATTAAAAGTATTTAATATCTTTGCTGAATAGGAATGTGCAAAGTGCTATAAAATGCTAGAAATTATTATTTTTTTTCCTCTCAGCTGTTCTGGGCCAATGGGGTATTTTGCTGTCTGACATAGAGAACTGTGTGATTCATTGTCTCTTCCTGTCCACTTCCAATTCTAAGCAGCAGCAGGTCATATCCCTTTGGCCCTTTGCAGTTCACAAAGTATTTTTTTCCCTCAGCACCCCAGTTTCCACCTTAGTGCAAGTATTATCACTATTTACAGATTTGGAAACTGAAGCTTCAGAACTGAATATTTCTGTATTTGATTTGAGCTTAATTTTTGTCTGTTCCCAGGCTTTGAAGAGATCATTGAAAATGCCCCAGAACATTTATAGAATTTTATAACTTGACAGGTTCCATTGGTTTTTGTGGTACATATCTATAATCGCTATTACTGTGGATGCTAAGACTGGGGGATCTCAAGACCTAGAGTTCTTTACTGCAGTAGGGCTATGCTGATCTAGTGTCTGCAAAAAAGTTTAGTATTAATATGGTGATTCTCCAGGAGGGGAGAGAGTGGTAGTAGCCCGCCTGGTTGCCTAAAGAGAGGCAAAGAAGCCCAGGATTGAAACTGAATAGGGCCAAGTTCCAATGCTTATCAGAGTGGGACTGGCTCTGAGAGTAGTCTCTCTACTTCCAATCTGAGTAAAATAGGGTGCCCCAGTCTCTAAAAAGAGAAAGAGAATACAGCAGAGAAATGAGAGGACGGAGAGAGGGACACACACACACACACACACACACACACACACACACACACACAGATAGAGACAGAGAGATAGAGAAGAGAGTGACAGATATAGAGAGACAGAGAGAGAAGGAGACAGAGAGAGAGAGAGACAAAGTCAGAGACAGAGAAACAGTGAAACAGAGACAAAGAGACTGAGAGAGAGAGAGAGAGAGATGCATATGAGGGGAGAAGAGATGAGAGGAGAAGAAAGGACAGGAGAGGAGAAGGGAGAGGAAGGGATTGGTGGGGAGAAGAAGGGAGGGGGCAACATAGAGGAGGAGACAAAGAAAGAGAGAAACAGATGCAGGAGACAGAGAAAGGGAGAACAGGAGATAAGGAGTTCCAGACTCTAATTTTACAACCAAGTAAAATGAAGCCCAGAGAAACAGTATGATTTTGCCAAAGCCACGTTATAAAGGTGATATAATGATATAAAAATCATTAAGTTAACCAGGAAAAATTATCCTTGGATGTTCCTTTTCTGAAATGAAGAGAGCTTTTCTCAAGCAGATCATCAGTTGATACTTTGCCTGTTTGCTAAGCTCTGGTTTTCATGATTGGAGTTGACTTCATATTCGTGTCCTTGGGTGTCTATAGTACCAAAGGCAGGAAGCAGTATTGGATCATGGAAAGAACTCTAGGGGTGGAGAAGAAAGCCAGTCCTAACTCTTGACACTAATTAGCTGTGTGACCTAGGACAAACGCCTTGCCTCTGAGGGCCACAGTTTCCTCCCTTGTAAAATATTACTAATAAATACTACTCATTTTATCTAGTTTATGGGGTAGTTTTGAGGAAAATGCTTTATAAATTGTAAATCTCTACCTTAATCTGGATTGTGGTCATTAAGAACCATGACAAGGCTTTTTCTTTAGACCTTACCATCCAGCCCATGGACACAGATAACCAGATGAATCCCATCTTCCACGTTGTCCTCCTCTTCCTCTGGTGGAAAATATGGCAAGTCAGAAGCTAGTACAGACAAGTCACTGTACAGACACTCTTCATTCTTCAGCTCTTTTTTAAATTTCTCTTTGGCCTGATAAAAACTGGAGAATATATTAATTAATCATAAGCCAAGGTATGTGTGTGGAGTTAAATTGGAAAACATGGGCTGGTTATGCCATATAAGAAATGGACTTCTGTTAAATAGCATCTTGAGGGCAGGGCAGGGGGAGAAGGTGTGTGCTTTGTATGAAAAGATGAGGGAAACAATTGAATGGGAAGTATTTCTCTCAAGCAAGGCCCAATTTAATAAGGATCAATTACATGATTACCATATATGCATCCTTAAGCTGGGTTCTGAAGAAATAAAGGAAACTGAAGAAGGCAGAACTTATGGCCTCGTGGAGCTTACAATCCAGGTGGAAAATATCACACATAAACACACATATAATACAAAATAAAATGTACCAAGGCCATATTAAAGTCACTATTGTAGAGTGGAGAGTTAGGTTAGGAGTCAGGAAGACCTAGGTGTAAGTATTGACTATGAACCTGGAAAATCACATTACCTCTCAGTGTCCCCAGGCAATCTCCTAAGACTATAAATTACAGATATTTGTTGGTAGAGGGAATTTTATTGCTTAAAATTTCCTCATGCAATGAAATAAAAAATCTATTCCTTCCTGCCCATGTGCCACTCTTCAAAAGGTATGAGGTGTGTATTTATATGTATGTATGAATGTATGCATATATGTTTATGATATATATTATATACAATAGTCTGAATAGGTGTATATGTATCTATGTGTGGATGTATACATATACATATATACATACTTCCATACATATATACATACATAAACAGTCTGAGAAGGAAATGATTATTACATTATTACTAAAAGATCATTACTGATTAAAGGGGGGGAAAATCAAGGAATACTTTTTTGGAGAAGATAAACATTTGAACTCAACAGTAAAGGAAGGTTAGTATTTCAACAGGTAAAGTTAGTAGGGTAATTTACACATAGGAAGTAGTGTGATTAATGGCACATAGACAGTGAAATTTGAGGGATGTGGAGTAATGGTGAATGGTCCAGTTTGGCTGGTTAGAGAGGTAGAGGAAAAATTGGGGAGAAAAATGAGAGTGGGGCAAGCAAATAATGAAAAATGATTCTACTGCTTGGTAAAGTAGATAGAAAAAAAAAATTGAAGAAAACAATACCTTAAAAAGCAGGCTTGGCCAAATGGTAAAAGAGGTGCAGTAAGCTAATGAGGAGAAGAATGCCTTAAAATGCAGAATTGGCCAAATAGAAAAAGAGGCATGAAAATTCATTGAAGAAAAAAAAAACTCCTTAAAAATAGAATTGGATAAATGAAAAAGGAGATACAAAAGCTCATTAAAGAAAATATTTCCTTAAAAATTAGAATGGAGCAAATGAAAGCTAATAATTTTATGATAAATCAAGAAAAAATAAAACAAAAACAAAAGAATGAAAAAATAGAAGACAATGTGAAATATCTCATTGGAAAAACAACTGACCTGGAAAATAGATCCAGGAGAGATAATTCAAAGATTATTGGACTACCTGAAAGTCATGATAAAAAAAAGTGGCCTAGACATCATCTTTCAAGGAATTATCAAGGAAAATTGCCCTGATATTCTAGAACCAGGGAGTAAAATAGAAATTGAACGAATCCACCAATCACCTCCTGAAAGAGATCCTAAAATGAAAACTCCTAGGAATATTATGGTCAAATTCCAGAACTCCCAGGTGAAGGAGAGAATATTGCAAGCAGCCAGAATGAAACAATTTAAGTAAGGTAGGGCCACAGTCAGGATAACACAAACTTTAGCAGCTTCTACACTAAAGCATGGGAGGGCTTGGAATATGATATTCTGAAGGGCAAAGGAGCTAGCATTACAAACAAGAGTCATCTACCCAGCAAAACTAAGTATAATCCTTTAGGGGGAAAAATGAAAATCCAATGAAATACAGGTCTTTCAAGTGTTCTTGATGAAAAGACCAGACCTGAATAGAAAATTTGACTTTCAAATACAAGGTTCAAGAGAAACATAAAAAGATAAACAAGAAAGGGAAATTATAAGGGACTTCATAAGGTTAAACTGTTTACATTCTTACATGGGAAGATGATACTTTTAACTGAAAAGAACTTTCTCATTATTAGGGCAGTTAGAAGGAGTATATATAGACATAGGGCACATGTGTGAGTTGAATATGAAGGGATAATATCTAAAAAAAAAATTAAGGGATGAGAGAGGAATGTGCTGGGAGAAAGGGAAAGGGAGAAGTAGAATGGGGTAAATTATCTCACAAAGAAGAGGCAAGAAAAAGTTTTTATACTGGAAGGGAAGAGGCAGGAGGTAAGCAGGAATGAGTGAACCTTACCCTCATCAGAACTGGCTCAAAGAGGGATTAACATGCACACTTAATTGGGTATAGAAATCTATCTTACCCTACAGGAAAGAGAAGAGAAGTGGGGGTGATAGAAGGGAGGGCAGATTGGAGAAAGAGGTAATCAGAAGCAAAGCACTTTTGAGGAGGGACAGGGTGAAAAGAGAGAATAGAATAAAAGGGGGGCACATAAGAAGGAGGGAAATACAGTTAGCAATAGTAATTGTGAAAAAAATGAAGCAAGTTTCTCTGATAAAGTCCTCATTTCTTAAACATATAGAGAACTGACTGAAATTCATAAAAAATAAGAGCCATTCCCCAACTGATAAATGATCAAAAGATTTGAACAGTTTTCAGATGAAGTAATCAAAGCTAACTGTAGCCATATGAAAAAAAATGTTCTAACTAACTATTGATTGGAGAAATGCATATTAAAACAATCCTGAGGTATTATCTCATACCTACTAGAATGACTAATAGGATAGAAAAGGAAAATGACAAATGTTGGAGGGGATGTGGGAAAAAATGAGACATTAATATACTGTTGGTAGAGTTGTGAACTGATTCAACCATTCTGTAAAGCAATTTGGAATTATGCCTAAAGGGCTACAAAACCCTGCATATCCTTTGACCTAGCAATACCACTACTAGGTCTGTATCCCAAAAAGAAATAAAAAACAAACAAACAAACAAAAAAAACAAACAACAGAAAGTACCTATATTACCTATATGTACAAAATTATTTATAGCAGCTCTTTTCTGGGGACAAAGAATGGGAAATTGAGGGGATATACATCAATTGGGGAATGGCTGAACCAATTGTGGTATGTGATTATGATAGGATACTATTGTGCTATAAGAAATGATGAGCAAGAAGCTCTCAGAAAAACCTGGACCTATGTGAGTTAATGCAAAGTGAAACATACTATAAAATGATCAGCTGTGAATGATCTAGCTGTTTTCAGCAATACAATGATCCAAGACAACTCTGAAGAACTTATGGTGAAAAATGCTATCCATCTCTAGAGAAAGAATTTATGTACTGAATCTGAATACAGATTGAAGCATACTTTCCTTACTTTATTTTTCATGAGAATTGTTTTTTTGGGGGGGGGCAGGGCAAGATCTGTTTTCTTTCACAACATAACAACTATGGAAATGTTTTACATGACTACACATGTATAACTGTACCAAATAACGTGCCTTCTCCATGTGGGGGAGAGGGGAGTTGGGGACATAATTTCATACTCAAAATTTGAAAAGTGCATGTTAAAAATTGTTTTTACATATAACTGGGAGACAATACTAAGGAATTAAAGAAAAAAGAAAAGATAATACATTTCATTCTGGTATTGTTGAATTTTTAGTGCTACTTAGATATCTAGGTATAGGGGCGGATATGTAGTTGGCAGTTTGTTCTGTGGTATTGGAGCATGGCAAAAAAAAAGTCAGGCAGGGCTGTAGCTATAGATTTAAGCCTCATCCAGAAGGAATGAGTCAATAGCTATAGTTATGGAATTGAATGGGATTACTAGAGGAGAGAGTTTATTTAGAAAGGAAAGGGGAATAAACATTTATATAGCACCCATTATGTGCCAGTCACTGTGCTAAGTGCTATTGTTTTTTAAACAAATATTATCTCATTTCATTCTCACAACCACTTTGTGAGGTAGGTGCTATTATTATCTACATTTTATGTTTTAGGAAACTGGGGCAAAAAGCCATTAAGTGACTTGCCCAGTATCACACAGCTCATTATTGTCTGCGGCTGATTTTGAACTCATCTTCCTAACTCCATGCTCAGAATTATGTCTATTGCACCACCAGCTATTTCCAGAAAGACATGAAGGATTGGATCCTGAGGAATGTGAACTTTGGGGAGTGGGGAAAGGAGGAATAGCTAGTAAAGAATACAGAGAAAATGAGACAAAGCAGAGGAAACTGTGCCTCAGAATCAATCAACCAATTAAGCATATATTAGGTACTATGTGTTGAGAATTTGAAAATCAGTCAATAGTATCAAATGCTGTGAAAGAGTCAGGGAAGATGAAGACAGAGACAATTCTATTGGATTTGATGAAAAAGAAGTCACAGTGTTTGCTTGAAGATAGTGTTAGTAGAATGCTGGAAAAAGGAAACCAGATTATAGAGATCTAAGGAATAATGAGAAAGGAGAAGCAGCGGGTTGCATAAATATTTTCAGAAAAGTTTGGCTATGAAAGGGAGAAGAGAAATTGCATGGTAGCCAGATGATATATTAAGGGCAAGTTTTCTTAAAATGGGGGAGGCCAGAGTTTAGGAAGAAGGAATCAGTGAAGAGGAAGTGATTAAAGGTAACTGAGAAAGAATGCCAACAAATGTAGTGAGGGGCAGAAGTTGTCAGAAGGATATTATCAAGAGCACAGGTATAATAACTAACCTTCTAAAAGGCCAAGGACACTTCTTGCCTTAACATAAAAATGAAAAGGAATAGAATGACTGAAGAAATTTAGGATTAAGTATGGAATGAAAGTCATAATACAGAAATAAAAAGTCTGTCTTTTCTCAATTTGGCACATGTTTTCATGATTTCTCAAAACTATGATTTTAAGACTTTATGGATATACATATACATATATATATATACAAAATATTGAATATATATTAACTTATATATACAGGTATATGTGTGTGTGTTGGATTTCTATGCATTTTATTCTAATTTATATTTGAATTGCTGTTATCTGTTTTAATAATATAAACAAATCAGTATTTATTGTTAATACCATCTGCAAGGCATTGTTCCAGGTGCCAGGAATATAAAAATGAAACAAACACCAGTCCCTGATATCAAGGAGATTACATTCTGCTGGAGGTGGGGAATGGGTACATAAAATATAAACAGGTAAATCTATATATCTGATCTATTTATTTATCTATCTAATAATCTAAGAAATAAGGTGGCACTAATAATCAGGAGTAAGAAAAAAATCTTCCTGCAAGTGAAAGCAAATAAGCTGAGCTTATAATAATGATGATGATATAGTATTTTGTTTTGTAAAATGCTTTATATGTATTGTCTCCTTTGGGGGATTCTTGTAATGTCTTGAAGGCAGGAAATGTATGTCAACTAATCTTTATATCTAAAGCATCTCAAACTAAACCATGCATTTTTTTTTAATCGTTCAATTGTTTCAGTTATGTCCAACTCTTCATGATCCCATTTGGGGTTTTCCTGGCAAAGATAATGGAGTTGTTTGCCATTTCCTTCTTCAGTTTATTTTCCAGAGGAAAAAACTGAGGCAAACATGGTAAAGTGACTTGCCCAGGGACACACAGTAAGTGTCTGAGGTCAGATATGAAGTTGGGAAGATCCAGCACTGCATCCACTGTGCCACCTGGCCGCCTCATGAACTTAGTAGGTATCTAATAAATATCTGTTGGATTTATTCTATCATATGGAATAGAGAACCTGGTCTTGAAAAATACCTCCCTTTTAAAATAAGAATCTTGAAACAGATCCAAACTTTATCTCTTCTTGAAATTTCTTTAGCTGGGATAGCAAAAAAAAAAAATAATAACCTCAACCTGATGTGAATTGGTAATGAATAATACTACAAACTATTCTGTTTGAAAAGTGCTTCATATTTCATGGAAACAAGAATGACTAAAATAGAATACTACAAAATAACTAGGGCTTTCTTGCATTCCAAGAAAACTGGGATTAGGAAAACCTGAATCTTCAATAGTCTGAATTCTAAAGGAGTTTTTTCTTTCTTCCTTCTCTCTCTCTCTCTCTCTCTCTCTCTCTCTCTCTCT